>NW_024055991.1:0-15192 GCF_902713615.1 Scyliorhinus canicula | reverse complement strand
CTGTAGCCATGCTGGCCACGCAAAATGGACACTGAGCCAAAGTAAAATGGAAGACAGAAGGAAAAGCCTGTTTAGTGAGAACAGACAGCCTGCTCTCAACTAATTAGCATTTTGCAAGCAGTAAACCAGTTTCTGGCCAGGTGCAAGATCTCCAAGCCAAAGGTGTTAATGGCAAAGCGCTTAGCATTCTGATGAGGCAGCCCAGATCCAGGCACGAACAATGGCAACATTTCCATCTCAATGTAACACTTAATTGGTTGCGCAGACAGGGTGGCACCAGAGTAACGAATATCGAAACCACCCCCCGACATCGAGGAAGGCCCCCGCATTGGAGGATTTCGAAGGTAACCGTTTGGAAACGCTCCAATCGGTACCGAAAGGTAGAGCCCGCCTAGAAGGGGGCAAGGACATTAGAGAGGGGTATAAAGGCAAATTCCCCACATAGCCCGGTCTGTTAAACCCGTGCTCCGGCCCTGATAGACATCTTGCATCCTGACTCCAGCCGTTGAGCACCAGCCGCCGAAACCGTAAGTTCAACGCTCGCTACGCGATCCAAGCCCACTAGACCCCCAGTACCAGAACGCTTGCTGAAGGCTGCAGTACAAGACCAGGACGAAGGCCTCGTTCTCTGACCTTGCCTGTTCCTGTTAGATAAGTATTCTGATCACTTAAGTTTAGTTATAGCTTAGTCTCTTAGTGTGTGCATGAGTATTTATTATAACTGTATAATAAATATTGATCGTTTGAACCTTACTAATTGGTGTATCGTCTTTATTACTTTGAACTTGACCTTGGAATACTTGTGACGTTGTCTATACGGCAACTGGCGACTCCAGAGCTGAATAAATACATAGAACAGAGCCTAGTAGTGTTAAGCACACGTCGAATACGGAGGCGTGTTAATACACTCCAATAAACGCGTTTTACGCCCACAGTAAAACGTGCAACACCTCCGCACTGGCATCATCAGTCACCTCCTCAATGGGTACCTCCTGCCCCCGAGAAGACATCCCTCCAGCTGCTGCTGTCTCTCAAAAATAACAGGGACCTGCAAGCGCCCCAATATGTAACTGTCATGGTCGATCCTCGGGAAATGGGCACACACCTGCATTATGCGCATTGTGTGGTCACAAACCAGTTGGACATTGAAGGAGTGGAATCGTTTGTGGTGCACAAATGGTTCTGTATGATGTAATGGAGACAGCAAGGCCCCGTAGGTGCTGCCCATCACACCCTGAACCTGAGATATGACTGCTAAATGGGCAAAGACCATAGCCCTGGCATCCTGGCTTGCTTGGTCCTGGTCCAAGTTTATATACATGTGGGCCCTTGCATAAAGGGCATCTCTCTGATCCATTTGTGTGTGGCTGACTAGGAACTGTCACATACATTAGTGGTGCTACCATGAAAGGAGCCACTCACAAAGAAGTTCAGAGCAGCGGTAACATTAAGGGCCATGGGCAGTGGTTGTCCTCCCATTCCACATGGTGCCAGCTCATGCAGGACATGGCAAAGTAGTCCACCGTCCCCCTGGATGGACACTGCCTTCTCCGGCACTGAAGCTCTGACCATCTGCAGATAGGATGTCAGACGTTGGAGGACTCTTTGCCGATAGCGTCTCCTACAAGGTTTCACCATCTGTGGTGCTGTTCCCAGAACAGCTATCAGCCCAGCTCCCCCTCCTCCACAGGACGCTGGTCCTGACCATGTACAGCAGAATGTCAACATATCTGCTGCTGCTTGATCTCTGAGGAGAACAGCCAACTCATCTTGCTTCATGATTCTTCAGAATCATGCACGGAAGATAAGAGAACACCAAAGTGAGTGCTGAGGATTTGTGTCAGAGCCCTGACCCTCAGTCTTCCATGCTTCTGGGACTCACACTCATGTGCTTCCTCCTTATTGAATGCCTCTCAGCTATGCCTCACACCCTCCCGTCTCACACTATGCCACTTCCCATGTTTGTCCCTTTCAGCTTCACCAGGATGAGGCGCATGAACTTCAAGAGTGACAGTGGTATAGTTCCCCGAACCATTCCCCAACCCCCCCCCCACCCACCAGGCATTAGATGAAAGGCCAGTTGAGAGGATGCATGGGACCAGCACTTGTATCCTCACGGGGCACTTAAAAAAAAAACCCTGTTATGACCTTGAATGGGGTGAATGATGATAGACATCACCATCACGCCTTGCATAGGGGTACACATCAGTGTGACCTATGTTAGGTTAATTCTTGTATGAACATTGGAGTTGAATGCTTAGGGCCAACATTTACAAAGGGTTAAGAACTTGGCTCTAATCAGTGGCATTAATGTTTAGCTCTGCAGGTTTCATTGGCACTATTGACGAGTCAATGAAGGGTGAGGTCACGTATCAGGAAAATGACTGCCTCTTGTGGCAGATGTGGTGCAGCTGATTGGATTGAAACCTACACATACAAACAAATCTCTTTTGGGTATCTTCATTCTCCCAGTTCACAAGGGTTGCAGAGTTGTCAAGCCTTCCATCCAGATGAGAAACTGGAGTCCCACACAAGCATTTTGGAGTTAAACCAAGGTGGAACCAAGGAGGAACATTGGCATGACAACAGATTTGGCCCTAGTGGACTGGGCAGGAAGATTAAAAGGACAGTTGATGTGCAACGGCAGTTGGTTGAGGAGATATTCAATTCCTCCCGACTAAAATATATTCCAGAGAGGAAGAATGATTGTAAGAGGCAGAAAGGCATCCATGGCTAAGCAAGGAAACTAAAGATAACAAAGACAAAATCTAAGGCATTCCATATTGCAAAGGCCAGTGGCAGGCTTGAAGATTGGGAAACTTTTAAAGATAAACAAAGGGTTACTAAAAAATTTATAAAAGAGCTAAGGTAAATTACGAAAGAAAACTAGTGCAAAATATAAAAGTGTTTGGCAAAAAAGTCTCTGGGCGCGATTCTCTGCCCCCCACGCCGGGTGGGAGAATAGCGGGAGGGCCTCCCGACATTTTTCATGCCCTCCCGCTATTCTCCCCCCCCCCCCGCCACGCCCGAACCCACGCCACCAATTGCCGCTCGCCGTTTTTTACGGCGAGCGGCGATTCTCCGAGGCCGATGGGCAGAGCGGCTGGGCCTTCACGCCCGTTTCAACACGGCAGCAAACACACCTGCTCGCTGCCGTCATGAAACAGGCGCCAGATGCCCGTTTGGGGCATCTAGAGGCCCGATTGGCACGGGAGCACCACGACTGTGCTCGGGAGTGGACAGGCCCGCGTTCGGTGCCCACCGATCATCGGGCCAGCGTCCAAAATAGACGCCCTCTTTCCCCTCCGCCGCACGGCAAGATCAAGCCGCCACGTCTTGCCGGGCGGCTGAGGAGAAAGACGCCAATTGCGCATGCGCGGGTTGGCATTGTCCAACCTGCGCATGCGCGGCTGACGTCATCGGCCACGTCAGCCGCCGTGCCGCTTGACGTGCGGCCTTGACGACGGTCGTCAAGGCCGCGCCGCCGTGATGCACGGGGCCGCGCTCCTAGCCCCACCCGGGGGGGAGAATCGGCCCCGGAAGTGGCTGTGAAGGCTGCCGTGGGTCACGGCCTGTCCCATGGCAGGCTTTACGATTCTCCGCATTTGCGGAGAATCTCGCCCTCTAAGTATATAAAAGGGAAGTAAGTAGCTAATGTGAATGTTGGTCCCTTGGAGGATGAGACTGGGAAATTAATATTAGGGAACACAGAAATGGCAGGGACACTAAATGAATATTATAGTTTTCACGGTGGAGGACATTAGTACCATTCCAATAGTAATAGGTCGTGCAGTGGTAACAGAAAGGGAGGAATGTAAATCAATCATTATCAATAGGACAAATTTATAGAACAAACTATTGTGATTGAAGGCAGATACGTCCCCAGGGCTGATGGCTGAGATCCCAGGGTCTTAAAGGAAGTGGCAGCGGAGAAAATGGATCCATTGGGTATAATATTCCAAAGTTTCCTGGATATGGGAACAGTTCCAGTGGATTGGAAAAATGCTAATGGAACGCCCTTATTCAAAAAAGGACCAGTTAAACAACTGACATTGGGACATTGTTCAAATCCATTATTAAGGAAGTAATAACAGGGGGCGCAATTCTCCGCACTCACGACGGTGCGGAGAATAGCGGGGGTCGTAAATTTTTACGGCCACGCTAGTCCGACGCCCTCCCGCTATTCTCCCACCCCCCCCCCCCCACGCCCAACTCCCGACACGAATCGCTGCCGCCGTTTTTTTACGGCCAGCAGCGATTCTCAGCTGGCAGATGGGCTGAATTCCAGGCCCTTTACGGCCGTTTTTACGAATGGCAAACACACCTGGTCTGGCCGTTCGTAAAAACGGCCGTAAAGTCCTGATCTTGGCAACCATGGCACCGATTGGCACGGCAGTACCACGGCCGTGCCAAGGGTGCCATGGGCCCGCGATCGGTGGGCACCAATTGCGGGCAGCGGGTCCGATTCCCGCGCACTCTTTGTCCTTCCGCCGCCCCGCTGTATCACTTCGCGGGGCGGGTGAGGGGCATCCCGGCACGCGCATGCACGGGTTTCGCGCAAATGCGCGATGACGTCATCCGCGCATGCGCGGGTTGGAGTCTTCCAATCCGCGCATGCGCGGCTGACGTCATGTGACGCGTCAGCCGGCGCAAACTCTGGCAAGCGGGCTTAACGAAATTCGTTAAGCCCGCGATGCCGGAGTTCACGGCCGCGGCATACTAGCCCCGACCGGGGACCAGAATCGGTTCCCGGTCGGGGAGGGGGATGCTGGCGTCAAACTCGCCCGGTTTTGACGCCAGCCTTACGATTTCTCCCTGTCTGGGAGAATCGCGCCCAGGACATTTAGAAAGTCAAAATTCAATCCATGAGAGTCAGCATGGTTTTATGAAGGGTACATCATCTTTGACTAATTTGCTAAAGTTCTTTGAAGATGTAACAAGCCAAGTGGATTTTAGGGATCCTGGAGATGTAGTATATCAGGGATTGGCTTCTCCAATAATGAGGCTATGTCCCCAAGCCAGCGTAAAAAAGCTGCCATTTCAGTCTGGACTTTCCTTCAGAAAGTCCTGAGTGATTCTCCCATCTGCAGGGGGCTGGCATGGTCCAAGAGTGGTTCTCGAAGCTCTGGCTGCGGACACGGGTGCCCGCACTTCCGATCAGGATTCTGCGCATGCACATGGCGACGGCCGTGTCTCAGACCGTGGAGTGGCACCAAAAATTTAGGCCCCCCACTGAGATGGTGCATGCCCGTGGGTCCATGACGCCCGAGCATTCCCCTTGCCGTCCATGAGGCCCCCCCCCTCCCAGGTGAACGATCCCCCTGCCCCCCACCAGGGTGGCTGTGGATTAGGTCCTCAGCCGCCATCCGACGTTCCCAATGGCCGATAGGTGGTTAGAACCATGCCATCGGGAACTCGGCCAGTTGTGCGTGGAAAATTGCGGGGGGGGCCTCTGTCAATGGCCCCCTAACCGTGCCACATAGTTCGCGCGCGATTCTCGAGCGAATCCTTGGAGCAGCGCTGGTCCAAATTTCCAGTTTGACGACGATTGTGGCGCGGAGGCTCAGAGAATCAAGCCCCGTACTTCCAGAAGGCATTTGACATGAAGCCACACAAAAGGTTAATAAACAAGGTAAGATCACATGGCATTGGGGTATTTATTTGCTTGGATTGAAGATAGCTAACCGACAGAAGGAAGAGAGTCGGGATAAATTGGTCTTTTTTGGTTGGCGAGGTGCAAATAGGGTTTGGTCCTTGGGCCCCAACTATTTACAAACTGTATTAATAACTTGAATGTAGAAATAGCAAGCTCTATAGTCAAATTTGCAAATGACACTAATATCGGTGGGATAGTAAATTGCAATGTGGAAAAAATAAATTTACAAATAGATATAGATAGGGGGCGGGATTCCCCCAACGGGAGACTAAGGGCGCGATTCTCCGATGCCACGCGGCATCGGGAAGGCCGTCGTGAACTCAGCCGAGTTTCACAATGGCGCGAAAGGGCCCCGTTCCCGATCGATTCTGAGCCCGGAAATGGACAAGGAGCGGGGCCGTGGGAAACATGTGGGGAATGACGACTAAAGCCCGCGACATCCGATTGACGCCGCTTTGCGTCGCAAAAGTACGCGAGCAACGACAACAAGTGAGGGGGTGAAAATGACGGAGCCACGGAGGGCCGCCCTGAGGTTCGGTGAGACTGACCTCGAGACCCTCCTCGATGAGGTGGAGCAACGGAGGGGCATCATCTGCCCTAGAAGAGGGCATCGCCACCCTGCCAGTGTTCTGCGACGGGCCTGGCGTGACGTGGGCACGGCAGTGAGCGCAGTGGGGCATACCCCTCGGTCTGGGAGCAGTGCTGGAAGAAGCTCCATGACCTCAAGAGGGCTGCCAGGGTAAGTGCCAAGAGGGTGCCCCCGGGTCACAGCAATCCCTCCCCCCATGTCCCTCATCACCTACCTCCCCACCGGGCATGAGGGGGCGGGGGAGGGGGGTGCGAGAGTGAGTGGAGGGTGGTTAATAAAGTTGGCACAGACCCACATGAGCACTGCGATCC
Organism: Scyliorhinus canicula; assembly: GCF_902713615.1. Lineage (NCBI taxonomy): Eukaryota > Metazoa > Chordata > Chondrichthyes > Carcharhiniformes > Scyliorhinidae > Scyliorhinus > Scyliorhinus canicula. The sequence continues at coordinate 8,636 of NW_024055991.1, read as the reverse complement.
CCTGGAGAGATGCCATGGTGTAGCTACAACTTTCTCCCCAACCTGTGCCAATATCTGAACGCCCTGCTGATACCTGCCGAATTGTGATGATCTATCTATGCCCCCCCCCCCCCCCCCCCCCCCCCCCCCCCCAAACAGGACAAGACTGCTCACAACAACCGGGAGCGGAAAAGGACCGGAGGGGGTTCACCCATTCTGCACCTCCTGACAGTCTTTGAACAGAGGGCCCTGGACCTTGCTGGGGGATCTGGCACCCAGGGAGGTCGCGCAATGCGAGGTTGGAGGTGCAGAACCAAGTGAGACAACCCTGCATGACAACCCCCCCCCCCCCCCCCAGCCCACCCTCTATCCCCTCACACTCTTCCCACTGGACCCCCCCATCCTCTGTCCCCTCACCCTCTACCCACTGAACCCCCTATCCTCTCTCCCCTCACACTCAGCCCACTGGACCATCCTACGCCCGGCCGAGCGTGTCGAACTAACCCTGTATTATTCTGTTCCCTAGGGCGTGGTGACCAAAGTCCAGGGCTGTCTGCTGCCACACACAGGAGCCCATCTGCCATGACCACCGCAGCCAGGGCCACATGCCAGAGGGTGGCAGGAGGTCAGCCAGGAGTGCCATCCTCCCAACCCGGGACCGTCAAGCAGGACGCACACAGGACGGCGACACAGTCAACAGACTCACCTGAGGGAGAACCAGACATAGGCCACGTGCAGCCTGCGCTCGGATATGACTGGGACGAGGACACTCCTGAATTTCTGACGGAGGAGGACCTAGAGCATGCGGCCTACCGTCTCCCACACCATCCACCATCTCAGAGACACTCACCTCGGTTGGGCAATTAGGTGATGAGGCTCCTGGGTCATGGTCTGGAGTGCACCACACAGCTGAGCCGGTACAGCAGGTGGAGGTCGGAGCAGCCGAGGGGCTGGATGGTCGGAGGGCAGCCCAAGCCCAGCATTCAGCTGGCTCCCAGACGTTTCCCGGGTTCCTGGATTTACTCGACCCACGTGGACAGCTGATGCATTTTGAAACCCAGGGACACAATGACGGGATAAGGTCCATCTTCCAGCAGCTGCAGACGCAGGTTAGAGGAGTCAAACCGCGTCCAGGAGCAGGGAGTGGTGCTGCTCATGGCAGCCACCCAGGCCGACACCGCACGGGTGGCGTCCGTGGTCGAGGCAATGGGTGAAACGGTTTCGGCCATGGGTCAGGTTCTGCAAGGCGTTGAGCTTAATGTGCACGTGTCATCCCAGGTCGCCCCAGGAAACGAGTGCTGACGGGGAGACATGTCGCAGGGCGTGATTCTCAGCAGTCCGCCTCCACTCCTGCTGTATCATCTGGGGATTCACTTAGACGTAGTGGTAGGGTCCATAAGGCAATGAAGAGGGACACAGAGTAAGTTGGCACGGGAGACGGGCACAGTTTAATTGTAGGGGCTAGGGCATCTGTACATAATATTCACCATTAAACTCACTGTTGCACCTAACTTGTAAGACTGTGTGATTTTTCCGTTGCCACGGGCAACGTGAAGGTGACCGAGTGTCGCTGGGGTTGATGAGCGGTGAAACTTCGGTGCCGGGTGTGCAGTCCCTTCCCTCCCACCCCCTCCCACAGCTACCCCACGCGGGCACGTGATGGCACTTCGTCAGGAGTGTCCCTGACGAACTCAGCGACCACCGAGATGGATGGTTCAGCTATTGCCATGAGTCAGACTTTGTCTAACGATTCTGAGCTCACAGCTCATCGCAGAGCGGGCTGTCATCATTCAACATGGCACTGATCACACCCGCTGACACAGCCATCAATGTCGTGCCATACAGTTGTGCCGCAGTGGTAGGGGTGATGTCGAAGTGGAGCAGTGTACGCAGAGCGGGGGTGGGGGGGGGGGGGGTGTGGCAGTTGTGTGCTGACCGTCTGCACGACTGGCGATGCAGGTGGTAGTGGTAGTGTTCAGCGATGCCGTCGCACTCGGCGCGTGAATCTTGCTGCCATCAAGGCGTTGCGTGCCCGCTATCCTCGCCGGAGCCGTCGTGCAGCCTCCTGGACATTGCCAGCACCTGGGTCGTGTCTGCGTGCTGCGCCCGACACACCACCAACCTCCTCCTCCTCCTCCTCCTCCTCCGTCTCCGTGTTGGCACCACTGCCAGTGGCTTCTGCCCTCCGACTCTTCCAGCAGGGCATCTCCCCTCTGCATCACGATGTTGTGCAGCTCAAAGCAGACCACGACAATGCGAGCGACCCTCTCAGGCCGGTACTGCAGGGCCCCACCGGAGCGGTCCAGGCATCTGAATCGCATTTTCAGCAGACCGAAGCAGCGCTCCACCACACCCCTGGTTGCTGCATGGGCCTCATTGTAAAGGTTCTCCGGGTTGGTCTGAGGCCTCTGTATGGGCGTCATCAGCCAAGACCTCAGTGGATAACCCCTGTCGCCCAGCAACCAGCCCCTCAGCCCCGGGGGGGGGGGGGGGGGGGGGGGGGGGGGGGGGGGGGGGGGGCGTCCCTCAAACATAGCAGGGATGAATGACTGCGCAAGAATGTACACATTATGCACACTTCCAGGAACCTTGCTCACACGTGCATGATCTTCATGTGGGGGTCGCATACCACCCGGATGTTCATGGAGTATGTCCCCCTCCTGTTTGTGATCACATCCCTGTTGCCTGCAGGCGGGCGGATAGGAACGTGAACACAATCAATGAGCCCCTGGACCATCGGTATCCCGGCCACGTTGGCAAATCCACAGGCTCGTGCTTCTTGATTTGCTCTGTCCTCGGGAAAGGTGATGTAGCGATCGGCGATGGCATACAGGGCGTCGGTCACATCCCGGATATACCTGCGCACCAATGACTGCGAGATCCTGGATACGTCCCCGCTCGGAGACTGGAAGGAGCCGGTCGCATAAAAGTTAAGTGCCACCGTCACCTTGACGGCAACCGGTATCGCGTGTCCTCCTCCCGTTCCACGTGGGGTGAGGTGCGACACGAGTTGGCAGATTTGTGCGACCGTCTCTCTGCTCAACCGGAGTCTCCTCCTGCAGGTGATGTCCGGCATTGTCTCGAAAGAGAGCCGGCCACGGTACACCCTAAGCCTCGCTCGTCGCCTCTGGCGCCCTGGCTCCACCATCAATGTCTCCTCCTCCTCCTCCTCCTCCCCCTCCATTCTGCTCGACAATGGGCCACACCACGGCCATTCCCTCTGCTGCTGCAGCTGCCCCTGCATCCACTGTGGGATGTGGCTGTGGATGCTGCTGGGTGTCCAACTGAAGTGCGCTGAACATAGCCGTTCGGTTAGAATACATTATGGTGACCTACATAAGGGTGGTGGGGGGTAGAGAAACAACATGTTAGATGGAGGTAAGTCGACACCTCGGCAGCCACCTGCCACGGGATACCTGTCGCGGCCAGCCTAACCCCTGGTCACTTTCTGCGTCCAACGGGCAGTTAACAACACGTCCTCCTCACCGGTGCGTCAGTGGGCTGTGGCCATCAGCCACAGGGCAACCAGCGGCCGTGTCCTCGTGACCGTCCTGCCATGGCAGGGCGGCTAACATGTTGCAGCCGGGGCTGGACGACCACCTCCACTCACTCCCTCCCCCTACTCTACTCGCTCACCCCCCCCCCCCCACTACTCCCTCTGCCCCCCACTTCTCCCTCTACCCCCCCCCACTTCTCCCTCCCCCCCCCTCCCGACTGGCCTTGTGTTCTCGGGGAAGCCTTCCCCAGTTTGCGGAGACTCCGGGACGGTCCGCTCACCCCCTCACTCCTCGTCAGCCAGCACGACTGGCTGGCGACTTTAAAAAGCAGGTGTGGACGGCGATGGCGTGACCTGGCGTCACGACGTCGGGACCTCGGCCCATCCGGGCCGGAGAATAACGGAGGTGCCGGAGAATCGCCATTTTGGCTGCATCGGGCGATTCTCCGTGTTTTTTGCGCGCGAAACACGATGACACAAGTTTGGGCGGTTGGGAGAATAGCGGGAGCACGTCGGACCGGTGTCGCGGGAAAAAACGCCACGGCCCGCTATTCTCCCAACCGGCGTGACATCGGAGAATCGCGCCCTAAGTGCCGATTCCAGAGTGAAAACAGAAGTGTTTCACTCCGGCGTCGGAGGCCGCTCCTCGCCCCCTATTCTCCCACCCCCAGGGTGCTAGGAGCGGCACCACGTCATTTACGTGCATTGGCGCCGCATAAATTACCCGGTCAGTGCCGCCTAAATGACGTCACCCGCGCATGCACAGGTTGGCCGGCGCCAACCCGCGCATGCATGGTTGCCGTCCTCTCCGCCGGCGTCCCGCAAGAAATGGAGGCGTGATCTTGTGAGACAGCGGAGGAGAGGAGTGCGTCCTTCAGAGATGCCGGCCCGCCGATAGGTGGGCACCGATCACGGGCCAGACCCCTTTTGAGCGCTCCCCCGGCGCTCGATCATCTCTCCCCCCCCCCCCCCCCCCACAGGCCACCCCCGCAGCGTTCGCACGCTATTCACGCCGGCAGCGACCAGGTGTGGTTGTTGCCAACGTGAACACGTCGCATTGGGCAGGCCGCTCGGCCCATCTGGGCCGGAGAATCGCCGCTCGACCGTTACAAACGCCCATACAGAGGCCTCAGACCAACCCGGAGACCCTTTACAACGGGTGGGAGAATCGCGTGCGGGTGCCGTGGCAGCGTGGTGGGACTCGCCTGGCGCCCCCACGATTCTCCCTCCCGCCGTGGGGTGGGGGGGGGGGGGAGAATTGCGCCCAGGTTCTTTGACTAGGCCAAAATTTTGCAGATGGAATTTAATGTGAATAAGTGTGAGGTTATTCATTTTGGTTTGGTCAGAAAAACGGAAAGGCAATCTATTATCTAAATGTGGAGAAACTCCAGAGTGCTTCAGTGCAGAAGGATCTGGATGTCCTCATGCATGAATCACAGAAACCGAAATGCAGGTACAGCAGGTAATAAGAAAAGCAAATGGAATTTTGGCCTTTATAGATAAAGGAATGGAGTATAAAGGTAGGGAGGTGTTACTGCAATTGTACAAGGCATTGGTGAGAATGCAGCTGGAGTACTGTGTACAGTTTTGGTTCTCTAATTTGAGGAGGGATGTAGTTGCAGTGGAAGCAGTTCAAAGGAGGTTCAGATTCCAGAGATTAGGGGCAAGATTCTCCGCAAATGCGGAGAATCATAAAGGCTGCCATGGGACAGGCCGTGACCCACGGCAGCTTACACGCCCACTTCCGGAGCCGATTCCCCCCCCCCCCCCCCCCCCGGCGGGGCTAGGAGCGCGGCCTCGTGCGTCACAGTGGCGCGGCCTTGACGACAGTCGTCAAGGCTGCACGCCAAGCGTCACGCCGACTGACGCGGCCGATGACATCAGCTGCGCATGCGCAGGTTGGACAACGCCGTCTTTTCCGTCTTGATCAGTTGCCATCTTGATCTTGCAGGGCGGCAGAGGGAAAAGAGTGCTTCCGTTATGGACGCACGGCCCGCGATCGGTGCCCAACGATTGCGGGCCTATGCCCCCCTTGGCATGGACGTGGTACTGCCATGCTAAGCGGGCCCCCAGATGCCCCAAACGGGCATCTGGCGCCCGTTTCACGACGGCAGCGAGCAGGTGTGTTTGCTGCCATGTTGAAACGGGCATGAAGGCCTGGCCGCTCGGCCCATCGGCCTCGGAGAATTGCCGCTCACCGTAAAAAACGGCGAGCGTCGATTCGTGGCGGGGTCGGGCGTGGGGGGGGGGGAGAATAGCGGGAGGGCATGAAAAATGTCGGGAGGCCCTCCCGCTATTCTCCCACCCGGCGTGGGGGGGGCGGAGAATCGCGCCCGAGAGGTTTGTCTTATGAAGATAGATTGAACAGTTTAGGCCTATACTCTCTCAAATTTAGAAGAATGAGAGGATATCTAATTGAGGTACATAAGATGATAAAATGTATTGACAAAATAAAAGTACAGTAGATGCATCCTCTTATAGGGCAATCCAGAATGAGAGGTAATCTCCGCTCCCGATAAAAATCGGGATGACCGTCGTGAAATCGGCCGAGGTTCATGACAGCCTCGGGGCCCATTCCCTGCACCTAATATACCCCCACCCGGGGGGCTAGGAGCGGGCCTCCGTCTTTCCCGGCCACGACCTCGTCGCGCCGGAAATGACGTGCAAAACGGCGCATTTGTGAGGTCATCCGTGCATGCGCGGGTTGCCGGTTCCAACCCGCGCATTTGTGGATGACTTCATTGCGCAGACGGCGCGAACCGCGCATGCGCCGTGGCCGTCTGTCTCCTCAGCTGCCCGGCAAGACGTGGCGGCTTGATCTTGCTGGGCGGCGGAGGGGAAAGAGTGCGTCCGTTTTGGACGCTGGCCCGACGATCGGTGGGTACCGATCGCGGGCCTGTCCCCTCCCGAGCACAGTCGTGGTGCTCCCATGCCAATCGGGCCCCTAGATGCCCCAAACGGGAGTCTGGTGCCCGTTTCACGAATGCAGCGACCAGGTGTGGTTGCTGGTGTGTTGAAACGGGCGTGAAGGGCCAGCCGCTCGGCCCATCGGGCTCGGAGAATCGTCGTTTGTCGTGAAAAACGGCGAGCGCCAATTGTTCCGAGCAGGGGGTGGGGGGGGGGGGGGGGCGCCAGGGGGTCGTGAAAAATGTTGGGAGGCCCTCCCACGATTCTCCCATGCCACGTGGGGAGCGGAGAATTCTGCCCCATGGTTTTAGGATAAGGGAAAGCTGATTTAAAACAGTGATAAGAAGAAATTAATTCTCTCAAAGGGTCATGAATCTATGGAATTCACTACCTCAGAGTGGATGCCAGGACATTGAGTAAATTTAAGGAGGTGATTGTTGCGACACTCTGGGAAAGTGCACGGTCGATTCCAGATCCAGGCTCTGGAAGATGAGTGCCCCTGCTTTGGATGTTGAAGTTGCTCTTTCAACTGACTGACTTTCAACTCAATCATGGAGTGATTGAGAACCACCAAGGATCTTCTGGCTGGAACATCCAATCCGAAACCATAGACTGCGGGATTCCCTCCGGGGAGTCACTTTAACTCATGTTAACCTTGGCCTTCCCTCGAAGGATCCACCTCAGATCTGTTTAATTCTGACTTCTTTCTAACTCCAACACAATGTTCCTAACTTTACTGAGGAAAAACAGAGTAACCCTCACAAGATTTTAAAGCGGGTTCTTTAAACAATTGGTCCTGCCTGCAGTTGTTGCTGGATTGAACTTCCTCGCAGTTCAATCTAACAGGACAGAGAAAGGCTTTTACTTTAGACAGAGTCCATCAGGGAAGAGAGAGAGATCAGGGCTGTGGCCCTTCAGCTTCTTGATCAAACTGAAACTCAAAACAAAATTAATCCTTCCTGTCCCTGCCAGAACATTCTAGAATTGTCAGCACCAATCAGCACAGACTATCAGCCAAGAGCCCAGTAAAGTTACAGCTCATTGGCTGACAGTCAAGTCCATCAAGATGAGTCATCACTGATGCCAGCACATAGGGGAGGCACTCGTGTAGTGGTGTTGTTACTGAACTAGCAATCTAGAGATCAGGAGTCAAGCACCATGGCAAATGTTGAAATTTAAATGTAATAAAAGAGTCTGGGGCGGAATTCTCCGCCACCCGGGAATCGGCGGGAGCGGGAATCACGCTGTGCCAATCGGCGTGCCCCCTGCGGCGATTTTCCAGCCCGCGATGGGCTGAAGTCCCGCCGCTGACAGGCCTCTCCCACTGGCGGGAATTGGAGCACCTCTGGTGCTGGCGGGATTGGTGGCGCGAGCGGGGCCCAGGGGGTGCCCCCACGGTGGCCTGGCCAGTGATTGGGGCCCACCGATCGGCGGGCGGGCCAGTGCCGTGGGGCACTCTTTTTCATCCGCCGCCGCCATGGCCTCCACCATGGCGAAGGCGGAAGAGACCCCCCTACCGCGCATGCGCCGGTGGTGACGTCAGCAGCCGCTGACGCACCGGCACATGTGCGAACCGGCGAAGGCCTGTCGTCCAACTCCGACGCCGGGCGTCAAAGGCCGTTGGCACCAGTCGGCGTGGCGGAAACCACTCCGGCGCGGGCCTAGCCCCTAAAGGTGCGGAGAATTCCGCACCTTTGGGGAGGCCCGACGCCGGAGTGTTTGGCGCCACTCCGCTATGCCGGGACCCCCCACCCCGCCGGGTAGGGGAGAATACCAGCCCTGGAATTAGAATTCTAATGATGACCATTATCATAAAAACCCAACTGGTTCACTAATGTCCTTTAGGGAAGGAATACTGCCATCCTTACATGGCCTGGCCTACATGTAACTCCAGATCCACAGCGAAGTGTTGGTTGACTGTTAAATGCCCTCAAGGATGGGTAATAATTGCTGGTCCAACTAGCGAAGCCCACATCCCATGGATGAATAAAAACAAATCCTGCTGGATCCCTTTTTTAACAAAGTGAAGCTGAAGTCCATCTTAAAGGTATAGTCTAAGGCATTGTCCAGGTACAAAATCTAACAGATTTTTCATTAGTTATGGATTGAAAGGTGATGGAGGGCTGGCAGGAAAGTGGAGTTGAGGCTGAAATGAGGTCTGGCATGGTGGTACTGAATGGTGGAGCGGGCTCAAGGGGCTGAATTGCCTACTCCAGATCCTGTTTTGTATCTTTTTATATTCAGCCCAACACTA
>NW_024055990.1:14250-16152 GCF_902713615.1 Scyliorhinus canicula | reverse complement strand
GGATATGAGCCAAGAGCAGAGAAATAAATCAGAACGATTTATAGTAGTAGAGAACAGATGGGCTGAACAGTCTCATCAAATCATAGAATTTACAGTGCAGAAGGAGGCCATTCGGCCTATCGAGTCTGCACCGGCCCTTGGAAAGAGCACCCTACTTAAGCCCACACCTCCAACCTAACCCCGTAACCCAATTATCCCACTTCACCTTTTTGGATACTAAGGGCAATTTAGCATGGCCAATCCACCTAATCCGCACATCTTTGGACTGTGGGAGGAAACCGGAGCAACCGGAGGAAACCCACATGGGGAGAACATGCAGACTCCGCACATGCAGTGATCCAGCCGGGAATCGAACCTGGGACCCTGGAGCTGTGAAGCAACAGTGCTGACCACTGTGCTACCGTGCCGCCCACTGTACTGAACATTTTCTGATTAATGAGACCCTTTCAGCACATTTATGAAGGTGTAAGTGTGTTAAGGTGTGTGTGTGCGCATTAAGGTGTATTAGTTCATTCGATCGTTCATTCATTGAATCATACTAGGGCAGAGACTGGGTATTCTACGGTGAATCACTTCCCCCTGACTCTCCAAAGCCTGTCCACTATCTACAAGGCGTACGTTGGGTGTGATGGAATATTCTCCACTTGTCTGGATAAATGCAGCTCTAACAACACTCAAGAAGCTCAAAGCAGTCCACTTGATTGAGCACCTGATCCACCACCTTAATCATACACTCCCTCCACTACCAGTGCATTGTGGCAGCAGTGCATAGCATCTACAAGATGCATTCTGCAACTCACTAAGGCATCTCAACAGCACCGTCCAAACCCGCAACCTGCACTAGAATTCATAGAATATTTTTTTCATAGAATCCCTACAGTGCAGAAGGAGGCCATTCGGCCCATCGAGTCTGCACCGTCCCTCTGAAAGAGCACCTTACCTAGGCCCACTCCTCCACCCTATCCCCGTAACCCGACCTAACCTTCGGACACAAAGGGACAATTTAGCACGGCCAATCCACCTAACCTGCACATCTTTGAACTGTAGGAGGGAACCAGAGCACCCGGAGGAAACCCACGCAGACACGGGGAGAATGTGCAAATTTCACACAGGCCATCACCCAAGGTCGGAATTGAACCTGGGTCCCTGGCGCTGTGAGGCAGCAGTGCTAACCACTGTGCCACTAATCTACTTTTAATCACGACTTAGAAGAACGACGGCAGGAGGTACATGGAAACACCAACATCTGCAAGCTTCTTCAAGTCTCACACTATCCTGAATTGGGACTAAATGGCCGTTCCTTCACTGTCACTGGGTCAAAATCCCAGAACGTCCTCCCTAACAACACAGGGGTATACCTACACTGGCTGGACAGTGGTGGTTCGCCAAAGTGGCTCATCACCATCTTCTCAAGGGCAATTAGAGATGGGCAATATATCTTGGTTCTGTCGGTGATGCTTACATCCCAGGAATTAATAAGGATAATCATAATACTCCAATTAAATGAAATGCATTTAATAATAATAATAATAATAATAATCTTTTATTGTCACAAATATGAAGTTACTGTGAAAAGCCCTTAGTTGCCACATTCCGGCGCCTGTTCGGGTAAGCTGGTACGGGAATTTAACCTGCGCTGCTGGCCTTGTTCTGCATTACAAACCAACTGTCTAGCCCACTGAGATAAATTTATTGAATATTTCAATAGAAATGACTTGGATTATCATAGAATCATAGAATTTACAGTGCAGAAGGAGGCCATTGGGCCCATCGAGTCTGCACCGGCTCTTGGAAAGAGCACCCTACCCAAGGTCAACACCTCCACCCTATCCCCATAACCCAGTAACCCCACCACACACTAAGGGCCATTTTGGACACTAAGGCAATTATCATGGCCAATCT
>NW_024055990.1:0-14150 GCF_902713615.1 Scyliorhinus canicula | reverse complement strand
TGTTCTCACATGTAATGGTGGTACCCATGTTGATGATCTAGCATGTCTTGCAGAGATTGCCATGGCAGGGTTGTGTGGTGTTGTGGTTGCTGGTCTAAAGGCTGGGTAATTTGCTGCAAACAATGGTTTGTTTGAGGTTGCGCAGTTGTTTGAAGGCAAGTAGTGGGGGTGTGGGGATGACCTTGGCAAGATGTTCATCTTCATCGATGACGTGTTGAAGGCTGAACAAGATGTCGTACTTTCTCCGCTTGGGGGAAGTACTGAACAACGAAGGGTACTCTGTCAGTTGTGTCCTGTGTTTGTCTTCTGAGGAGGTCGGTGCTGTTTATTGCTGTGGCACGTTGGAACTGTCGATCGATGAGTCAAGCGCCATATCCCTTTCATACGAAAGATGCCCTAGAAATGTCCGGAAGCATGGTACATTGGCGAGACCATGCAGATGCTGCGACAACGGATGAACGGACATCGCGCGACAATCACCAGGCAGGAATGTTCGTTTCCAGTCGGGGAATATTTCAGCAGTCAAGGGCATTCAGCTTCTGATCTTCGGGTAACTGTTCTCCAAGGCGGCCTTCAGGATGTGCGACAACGCAGAATCGCTGAGCAGAAACGTATAGCCAAGTTACGCACACATGAATATGGCCTCAATTGGGACCTTGGATTCATGTTGCATTCCATTCATCCCCCACCATCTGGCCTGGGCTTGCAAAATCCTACCAACTGTCCTGGCTTGAGACAATTCACACCTCTTTAACCTGTGATTACCCCTCTCTCCAGTTGCTCCGTCTGGACCTGTAAAGACTTAATTACCTGCAAATACCCGCATTCAAAGTATTGTATTGTATCTTTGACTTTGTCTTCATATATGTTTCTGGAACCCACCTCTTCATTCACCTGAGGAAGGAGCAGTGCACCCAAAGCTAGTGATTCGAAACAAAACTGTTGGACTTTAACCTGCTGGTCTAAGACTTCTTACTGTGCTCACCCCAGTCCAACGCAGGCATCTCCACATCATCAGAAAAACAAAACAGCTCCCTCCGACAGTGCAGCACGCCCTTAGTGCTTCACAGCGGCATCGGCTTAGATTTTCTATCTAAGGGGCGCAAACTCACACCCTCTTGACTCAGAGGGAAGTGTGTCACCCACTGATCGCTTGCCTCTTTGACATCTGACTGGTGGCATCATCTGTACTGAATCACTGGGGTGTCAGCCTGGAGGTAATGCTCAGACATATCTGCCTAATCCTCTGACTCAGAGGTAAGAATGCAACTCACTGAGCCATGCCTGACAAATGGTTGGCAAATCAGGGGGTTGACTGTGTGTGAAAAGCCGTTCCGTATTGTCAGGATGCAGCAATCTTATCGCTTGAGAGTTTTACAGAAAATCACAGCATGGCAGAATAATGAAACTACACCGATGGACACGTTACCTCCTCTGCATGATTTACTCCTTTCCCATCCAAAGAGAAAGAGAAACCCCATTGCAAACTGGAAAAGGACTGCTTTGCTGCACGCCTCTGACTGTAGCATCTTTGACGCCTACAATACTCTCCACTATGAGTCATTAGATTGCGCAGAGACTCCTGAATCATTCTGTGAGCTAGTGATTAGCAGTAAGTAACTTCTCCGTTTCCCACCATCCCTCACCCAGATTTTAACTCCCTGTGTTATAATTTTATTCAGCACGGTCACTCCAATGAGCCATTCTAAGGGAGAGATTATTGTTTTTTAAAATAAAGGAAACTTTTCTTGGTGATCTACCTGAGAGGGAGGAGGGTCGACAATAACTTTCAAAAAGAGCTGAATAAATTAATATCGGGTCCCTGATATTACCCCGAAGGGTGATTGTTTACAGAAATATGAGCAACCAGCTGAGGAATGGAACTAATTGGATAGTCCAACCAACGAACCACCACAGACGCAATGAACTGAATAACCTCTGAATGACCCCTTAAAACTTTTATTTGTTCTTGGAATGTGGGCATCACTGGCTGGGTCAGCATTTGTTGCCCATCTCTAATTGCCCTTGAACTGAGTGGCTTGCCCAGCCATCTCAAGAGGGCAGTTGAAAGTCAACCACGTTACCGTGGGTCTGCAGTCACAGGTCAGGGCGGCACACGACTTCTGAAGGACATTAGTGACCAGATTGGGTTTTTACAACAATCAGCAATGGTTTCGAGTCATCATTAGACTTAATTCCACATTTAAAAAAAATTGTATTTAAATTTCACTATTTGCTGTGGTGGGATTTGAACCCAGGACCCCAGAGCATTAAGCCTGGATTTCTGAATTATTAGTCCATATTTAGACAATACCACTAGGCCACCGCCTCTGCTCTACATGATTCTGTGGTATTTCTCTGATATTGTTAGAGAACTGGGGCTATTTTTACCTGGGGTAAAATCGGCAGTGGTGGTGAGTCAGGAAAAGGTAGGATTTGCACCAATTCTGAGATTTCTCTGTGAAGACAGACCCTGGGTGGTGTTATGGTCCGAGACCAGACCCTCATGACTTTGGTACTACTGGTTAGGGACCAATAATGTTTTGTTTAAAGTAGACAACATTTCGTATTCAAGACACTTGCAAAGAGAATCAGGTCACAAGGGTTTTGAACAAAGAAAAATAAACTTTACAATACAAGGTCAGAAACATAAAACAATTTTCGATATCTGTCTAATTCGCTCACCTTTATGATTAATATGGAGGTACATGTGAAGTAACAGGCAAACTTGTCAAACACACCACTCTGCACAATGAATAGCAAATGCAACCAAGACAGAGCCCATGGATTTCTCAGCAACCTATCTAGGTGATGCAATTTTCACCCTCGCTCTCTAGTGGAGTAATACGAATTGCGCCATGGGAGCCTGGGAAATTAATTTGAATACATTGGCATGTTAGCAACGAGCCCTTTCTCCAGACCCTCCTCCCTCACGGAATGTTTACCCTGCACAGGCGCGATTCACAACAGGTCTACAAAAGTGTGAACCTGTCGGCTTCACCTCCGAGGGGGGATATTGGAGGTGAGCGCTTAGGATGCCATGATCATTTTCACTGCACGGAGTGCACCGGAGAGGATATGGGGGACAGATAAGTTCAACTCGAGGTCGGGGGTGGGGTTCAACCACTCAATCTCATGGTGGGGAGGGGGGGGGGGGGGTTGTTGCTATCAGGTCTTACCTTCCATTCAATTTGGGGTGCCTGGAGGCTGGCATGCAGGTATTGTTTTCTGTGTTCTCCTTGCTGAGCCTGTGACCAAATCGCTACTGAGCGAGTTCCCAACCTTACTGGAAGCTGGAAAGTGGGTAGGAGGAGGTGAATACTGAGGGTCAGCACAGGGAGGGCGACTCTGAGGTTCCTGGTTGGGGTCCCATGAGAGACCAGACTGAAAGGGCAGGGTGAGAACTCATTTTCAGAATGAGTTGCATCCCAGCCTAATGAGAAATGAAGACCCTCTCACATGGGGAAGCACAATTAAACTATGAGTAAAACCCCACACTCGGACAGAACTCTGAGGAGGAAGGGGGTTAAGATCTATTGAATATCAATTCCATTTGGATAAGAATTTTATCCCAGGAATAAGTGTGTAAGGCTGTGAAATGAGTGAATGAGGGTGCCCTCTAGATGTGTGCTTGTCCTGCTAATTGCAGGCTTCAATCTACTCAGTTATGCCTCATCTGACATAAAAGGCATTCATTGGCATGATATGTAATTTGAACCTTGATTATAGGCCATGGTGGGGGGCTTCTTTGAGGTGCTCTGTGAGGATGCAGATGTGGGTCTCATTCACCCACTCAATAGCCCTGTCACCTAATGTAAATATTGGAGGGGGTGGTGGGGGGGGGGGGGGGGGGGGGGGTGGTTGAGAATAGCCAGGAGAAATGTGCCAGTGAGGGTGTGTTTGGGTGTCCAGGAGGGTAATCCTGATGGAGTCAAGAGGGACTTGTTATGGCAGCGGCGTTTTCCGAACCCCAAAATGTATCATGGAGTTCAACCAACCTCTCCCTTTAATGTATTGTTGCTTTTGAAGCACACGGCTGGTCTCCAGGTGTGGTATTACAATTATGGACGCAGGGGTTTTTAAACACAAAACAATGTTTATTCCATGAATTCAACTTAACCCTTTTAAATAAATATTGGATCCCTTAACACCCCTTACTTCAAAGATAACCCCGAAAATAATACAACACTAAATAATCCCTCAAAATGTTCCTTCAAACCTCCAAAAGAATTAACACCTTTAAACAGAAACACATCAGGTTAAAGACATTACTATTATGAGTTTAAATCACCCAAATGATTCAGAGATAGTCTTTTCTGGCAGAGATCACAGCAAATCTAGCTCACTGCAAACACAGACACACCCAAAACTCAAAACTGGCTTTTCCTTTCAAAACAGCTCACAGCAAACCAGCCAGGCACTTTTCAGCTGCTCTCTCTCAAACCTGAAACCAAAACACTGCAAAATGGCTGAGCTAAAAACCCAGCTCCACCCACACTCTGACATCACTTCAGTAATATGAGCTGCTCCATTTCTAAAAGGTACATTGCTTAAACATCCATCTCTTAAAGGTACTCTCACATGACAGACTGGAATGGAGATTTTATCAGTGTGAAGGGGAGGGTGTGAGGTTTAGTGCAGAGGCACGCACTAAAGGGAGGCTGGAGGGTGGAGGTCCCAGAGGAGTAGAGGGCTGAGCACCGCAGAGAGAACAGCCCCGTTTGTGACGGTATCAGCAAAGGGTTTTCCGACATCAGACTTCCCACCTGCAGATGTCGGCGCCACAGTGCCGGAAACGACTGCACCTGTCCCGGGGTGCAATGGACCACCTTTGCTATAGCCTGCAAGAGCTGGCACCACATGGAATGGGACAACGTCCACTGCCCGTGGCTCTGAAAGTCACCACTGCTCTGAACCTCTGTGCGAGAGGTTCTCTTCAGTGCAGCACCAGTGGATCTGTGTGGTATCTCTCAGTCAGTTGCACACAAATGTATTGCCCTTTGTGTCAGAGCAAACACGTATATCAACTTGGGGTGGGACCATTAGCGCCAGGCCATGGCCCTCACGCACTAAGCTGGCTTGCCCCAGGAGCAGGGTGTGATAGACTGCACATGTGGCCTTGCACCCTCCATTGCATCATGCTGTGCCATTTATGAACTGCAAGGATTTCCATTCCCTCAACGTCCAGATTGCCTGAGACGACACGATGCGGATCATGCAGGTGTGTGCCAGGTTCCCAGGGAGCATCCAGGAAATGAAATGAAAATCGCTTATTGTCACGAGTAGGCTTCAATGAAGTTACTGTGAAAAGCCCCTAGTCGCCACATTCCGGCGCCTGTCCGGGGAGGCTGGTACGGGAATCGAACCGTGCTGCTGGCCTGCCTTGGTCTGCTTTAAAAGCCAGCGATTTAGCCTTGTGAGCTAAACCAAGTTACAACTTGGGGCACTCGCAGATCCCAGCTGTATTTGAGGGAGAGCAGCGTCTGGAGGGACCTTCCGGGCAGCACAGTAGCACAGTGGTTAGCACAGTTGCTTCACAGCTCCAGGGTCCCAGGTTCGATTCCTGGCTTGGGTCACTGTCTGCATGGGGTCTGCACGTTCTCCCCGTGCCTGCGTGGTTTCCTCCGGGTGCACCGGTTTCCTCCCACGGTCCAAAGCTGTGCAGGTTAGGTGGATTGGCCATGATAAATTGCCCTTAGTGTCCAAAAACGGTTAGGAGGGTTATGGGGATAGGGTGGAAGTGTGGGATAGGGTGGAGGTGTGGGCTGAGGTAGGGTGCTCTTTCCAAGGGCCGGTGCAGACTCGATGGGCCGAATGGCCTCCTTTTCTGCACTGTAAATTCTATGATTCTATGATTCCTTGGGACAAGGTGTACCGAAGAGGATTGTGGTTGATGATGATAGTGCGGAGCTAACAAACCGAGGAGGAGACATGTTACAAAGAGGCTCATGCTGGTCGAGTCGGCACTTGGACAGCTGAAAATGCAGTCCCAGTGCCTGGTCCGGCTGGGGGGTGTGCTCCAGTACAGCCCCCAGAGGGTGTCCCGCATAACTGTGGCCTGCAGCGATCTCTTTGGTTCTGCAGAGAGGAGGCAACCTAGAACAGGAGGAGACAACCTAGAACAGGAGGATATGCAGGAGCGCCACATCTCCTCGGAGGAGGTGGAGGTCGAGGAAGGTGGTGAGCAGCAACCTGCAGAGGAGGAGGAGGAAGGACCTCAGGCCTTGGCCAGGGCCCGCTTGGATCGTCCAGCTTGGGATGCCAAAAGCCTCTCGGTTTGAGGACGAACAGGACTAGGGGTGAGGAGATCTCTAACCCTGGGGACTGTGATCTCATCCTAGTGGTGCCCGCATTAGGGTTCCGTGATGTTGCCCGATACCAGGGAAAGATGCTAATGCCATAGGATGCCAGCATCAGCACGTCTTCACTGAGTCATCAATGCGGAAGGTGGGAGAGACATAAGAACATAAGAACTAGGAGCAGGAGTAGGCCATTTGGCCCCTCGAGCCTGCTCCGCCATTCAATGAGATCATGGCTGATCTTTTGTGGACTCAGCTCCACTTTCCGGCCCGAACACCATAACCCTTAATCCCTTTATTCTTCAAAAAACTATCTATCTTTACCTTAAAAAATGGGGCTGCCACTCTCACACTACACAGAGATGAAACCCCGAGTGTGCGGGATTTGTTACATTACTCTTTGGTAATATATCGTTACTCTTCGCTTTTTAATCCAGAATGGTCTGATGGTGTCATTCTGAAGAAACCACTAATCTTTAACTTAAAGCAAAACTGATTTATTCAATAATGAATTGATTAATATTGAGTTTGCTCACTCTACAGAATTATAACCAGTAATCAAGTTATCTATATTAAAGCATTAACTAATTTAGACTAAACTATGCTGTGATCTATCTCTCTAACATTCTACTGTCTAGTCACTCCTGGTTGGAAGAGACCCAAGATCCTTTGATCATATTCACAGTGGATCTAGTATTGCCCTCTACTGGTTGTGTTACACTGAGATGTAATCATTAACCCTTTCCATGTCTATATATACATATCACTACAGGGTTCACGGAGCAGGGCGCTGTGAAATGTCAGGGTGGGGGATCTACTGGTGAGCAAAGGGATGTATATTTGCACGTGTTTTATTATAGTGGTGATATATCTTAACTAGTTTCTCTGCTCACCTGTGCCCACTAGTTACCGACAGTTTCTTATTCTTCTGAACATCCCACTACGTCTAGGTGTTTCCCCAGGATCCACAGCTGAGGTTGAGGTTCTCTGCTGGCATCTACACCTTTGGTGGGCCTCCCCTGGCCTGGAGCTTGAGGGTTCAAGCTCATTTTTGGGCAATGCAGGTGTTGCAGTGCTTCTCACCTCAATATTCAGTGCTGGAGGTGTGTCACTCACAGAGACGATGGACTGGACACCCCAGGGTCCCCTGGGTGGAGGGCCCCGGGCTGCATCATTCCGATCCTCTTTCTTTCGGGTGCCCACGGGCCCCTGTGCTCCTCCATGGGATCAAGGAGCAGCTGGAGTGAGATCCAGAAGCCCCGCTGTCCTCTGGCAAGGACACTCATGGATTCCCACTGATGCTTGCATGGAGGCCAGGCCCTCATCCATGGAGGCTGGACCCACAGCCATGGAGAACCTTCCCTCAGCCATGGAGAACCTTCCCTCAGCCATGGAGGTCAGGCCCTCAGCCATGGAGAACCTTCCCTCAGACATGGAGGTCAGGCCCTCAGCCATGGAGAACCTTCCCTCAGCCATGGAGGTCAGGCCCTCAGCCATGGAGAACCTTCCCTCAGACATGGAGAATCTTCCCTCAGCCATGGAGAACCTTCCCTCAGCCATGGAGAACCTTCCCTCAGCCATGGAGAACCTTCCCTCAGCCATGGAGAACCTTCCCTCAGCCATGGAGAACCTTCCCTCAGACATGGAGGTCAGGCCCTCAGCCATGGAAGCCGGGCCCTGAGCCATGGAGGCTGGACCCACAGCCATGGAGAACCTTCCCTCAGCCATGGAGAACCTTCCCTCAGCCATGGAGCCCAGGCCCTCAGACATGGAGGCCAGGCCCTCAGCCATGGAGAACCTTCCCTCAGCCATGGAGGTCAGGCCTTGAGCCATGGAGTGGAAATCCTCCGCCAGTGCACATCCTGCAGCAAGGACTCCACTGCAGATGCCACCCTCACAGTGTGGGCCACGTTGCGTAGGAGTGATGGAACCACCTCCTCAGACAGAAGGCGAGTGGACTCCTCCAGTATGCCTTGCAGTTTGAGGATGGATGCTGTCATCTCTTCCTGATTCTCGTGACTCTGCCTTTGATGTTCCATCAGCTCAAGCTGACAGGACCCAGGGAGCAAGTCACCGGCCTGGGGATGAGCAATGGGCTCAGGTATCCCTCTGAGTGCTGGTTCCCTGGGAATTCCCTGCCTCCCTTCCTGTGGACCATCAGCTGTGACGCCCCCTCAATGGTGATGCCTGAGAAATTCCCCTCTGATCTGCTCGCGTCTGTTGATTCCAGGGGTCACGATGATGGTCCAGACGTCTGTCCTGATTGAAATAGAAGGGAGATGGCATTAGTGCCTGACGGGGGTAAATGATCCAAGATGTTTTCTCATGTGAGGTTTGAGGAATGACTGCTTATCCTTAGGGTTTTCACTTTTGCTCACTGCCCCCACTTCACTAACGGCAGAGGAACGGTCTTGCTCCTCCCTGGCTAGCTCAAGGGCTCTTTCCTCATATGGGGTTACGGTGCAGAGCTCCAGAACGACTCTGGGTGGCTGTGCCCTCTCATGCCAATGGGGATAGTGTAACCAGTCCACATGGTTTGGGAGTGGCATGTATGCATGGACGGCAGTGGGAGCAAGGGGTGTGGGGTGCAGAGTTGAGACTGGAGGGGCACCCAGGAGGTTGTTGGGCTGGAAAGAGGACCTGGTGACAGGTGGGCAAGCCATGAGATGGCTGGGTGAGAGATTACCTTGGACCTGCGAGGGTGGGTAAGGGGGCTCAGTGGGAGACTGGAGGTGGCAGATGTAGCCTGGCCAAGCAAAGAAGGCCATTCAGTTTTTTATGGCACTGCTAACCCGTCCTCTTCTGCAGGGAGTTGGCACTCACTGAAATTGCAATGCCCCCCCCCCAGGCGGGACCAGGTGGGTTATGGTGGGTGTTGGTACAACAGTTCGCACTGTGGTCTCAAGTGCTGATATTGCCAGTTCAAAACTGACCCTCATGTGTCCAAATAACAGCAACTCTCAGCAGGGAAACTGCCCACACCTCAACTAAACACATCTGAACATGTGTATGATACAGAAATCTTCAAATGCACTTCTTGCAAAGGCCACAAACTACTCTGTGGGTCCAGACATTGTTTACAAACTGCTCAGTCTCCATGTAAATGAGGATTAAGGCATCTGGGCCTCAGCACACTTGAGGATTAAGACGTCTGAGCCTTGATTTTGATCTGAGTTATTGAAATGGTAGCATTAATGCAGGATAAAATCATAACTCTGGGAGGTATATATTATGAATTTCCAGCCCCGGCAGGCAGCACCGTCCTGGGAGCACTTACCAGGGCTTCAGGGATGGGTTTGATTTTCTACTAATTAATTTTAGCAATCGGTGGAAAACATCGCAAGAACCCCTGATTGTACCACCTGGCTTCCCAACACCTACAGCTGCCAGTAGGAGCCTGCATTGGGAACATTGATTCCAAAAGACTATCCTTTGACGTCAGTGTAACTGAGAGATTAAGACATTGAAACTCAGTATGAATTAGAGGTTACAAGAGAGGGGTTCCGTACAATTGTTGATATGACAAGGGTTCAAATTAACATGGGGTAATCATTGAATTAGGTAATGGCATGGGTGTGAGTGTGAATGAGGAATAAGGCAACGGGAGTGAGTGGTAATGAGGGTTAAGACGGTGGGAGTGAACATTAACGAGGAATAAGGCAATGGGAGTGAGTGATAGCGAGGATTAAGGCAGTCGGAGTGAGAGTGAATGAGGAATAAGGCAACGGGAGTGAGTGGTAATGAGGATTAAGGCGGTGGGAGGTTTGGGCTACTTTTCCCGGCGCGGCTTTGGGTCACATACCGGGAACAGCAACATTATTTTGACGACCCGGAGGAAGCAATGGACTTCGCTAAGGGGCATGGATGGTGTCGAACTTAGGACTCATGGACTCAAGTTAGAGTGTACTAAGGGGTGTCTGCAGTTGTTCACAGATTGCCCTTCGTGTTAGCGATGTCGTTCGGCATGCTCTTTTATTTAAAATTGGGGGTGTTCTTGTGCTTGTGTTTGCCTGTTTGAAAGTTTGAAAGTTAAAGCCAAAGTGATAGTTAAAGTTTAAGTTGTTGGGTGCTGGGGGGCTGTTCGGGTTCTCTTTGCTTTTTTTTCTTCTGGGAATGTTGCTTTGTTCTTTGTTTGTTTTCTCTCTGTCTTGGTCCCAGAGCGATTGCTCGAACAGAGCTGTTCTGGGGAGGTGGTGTTGATGGGCGGGGAGAGGGGAGCAGGGGGACAATAGGTGGGAGACATGGTGGCGCTGGAGTTGAGAGCCACCAGGCTAGCTGCTTTGAGCTAGTCAACGGGAGCGAGGTGGGGGGTGTGTATACAGCCAGTATATGGCAGGGGTTAGGTTACAGGGGGTTGTTGCTGGAGGGGGGGGGGGAAGCTGATCTGCTGATGAGGGAGGGAATTGAACCAGGTAACAGGGAAGGGGTCGGGGGTGGGAGCTGCCAAGAGACGGACCGGGGAGGCGCGGCACATGGGCAGGGGGTGGGCCCAAGAAGGGGGATGGCTGATCGGCATGGGTGGGGGGGGGGGGCGGTGGCTGATCGGCATGGGGGGGGGGGGGGGGGCAGGTGCCCTCCAACCAGACTGATCACCTGGAATGTTAGAGGATTAAACGGGCCGGTCAAGAGGGCACGTGTGTTCGCGCACTTACGGGCTCTGAAGGCGGATGTAATGTTGCTGCAGGAGACACATTTGAAAGTGGCAGACCAGATTAGATTACAGAAGGGCTAGGTTAGCCAGGTCTTCCACTCGGGGCTTGACGCTAAGACCAGAGGGGTCACGATCATGATTAACAAACGGGTTAAATTTGAGGCGGACAGCACAGTTGCGGATGGGGGTGGTAGATTTCTCATGGTCCGGGGCAAGCTTGAGGGGGTGAAGGTTAGTCCTAGTGAATGTTTACGCTCCAAACTGGGATGATGCAGATTTCATCAAAAGGCTGCTGGGGAAAATCCCCGACTTGAATTTGCACAAGTTGATTATGGGTGGGGACTTTAATACAGTCCTCGACCCCGACCTCGACCGGTCGTGCTCCAGAACGGAGGGGGTCCCGGCAATGGCAAGGGAACTGAGAGGGTTCATGGAAGAAATGGGGGGGGGGGGGGGGGGGGGGGGGGAAAGGTAGACCCCTGGAGAATCAGCCGGCCGATGGGGAAGGAGTTCTCGTTCTATTCAACTGTTCACAAGGTTTATTCTCGTGTTGACTTCTTTATTATGAGTAGGGACCTTTTGGAGGGGGTGAGGGATACAGAATACTCGGCGATCACTACTTCGGACCATGCTCCACATTGGGTCGACCTGCTGGTCTGCAAAGGAAGTTACCAGCGCCCACAATGGAGGTTAGAGGTGGGATTGTTGGCAGAGGAGAGGGTGTGTGAGTGAGTGGGGAAATGCATGCAGGACTACCTGCAGGTCAACGATACAGGGGAAGCCTCAGCAGCGGTGCTCTGGGAGGCGCTGAAGCCGGTGCTGAGAGGGGAACTGATCTCAATCCAAGCCCATAGGGACAGAACGGATAGGCAGATATGGACAGACTGTACAGGAGATGATACGGACGATAGGGAATATGCGGAAGTCCCAGAGGACAGAGCCTACTTAGGGAACGATGGAGACCTGCAGGCGGAGCTGGGAGCGCATCCACTGGGGAAAGGCCGTAGAGCAGCTCAGAAAGGCCAGGGGCGCGGTGGTATATGAGTATGGGGAGGAAAGCCAGCAGAATGCTGCTCAGCAAACTTAGGAAGAGGGAGGCGGCCAGTGGAAATAGGGACGGTAGTGGACTGGGGCAGGGAACCGGGTGGGAGACCCAGCAGGACTGAACAGGGTATTCAGGGACTTTTACAGTAAGCTGTATACCTCGGAACCCCCCCACGGGGCCGGGAGGGGATGAGGCGCTTCTCTTAGATGGGCTGACCTTCCCAAAGGTGGGCAGGGGGATGGTAGAGAGGCTGGGGGCCCCGATTAGAGCTGAAGAAGTAATGGGGGGCCTGAAGGCTATGCAGTCGGGTAAATCCCCGGGGCCGGACGGGCATCAGTGGAGTTCTACAAAAAGTTTGGGGTATACTGGGGCAGGTGCTGGTTAGGGTGTTTAACGAGGCGAGGGACAATGGGGTGTTACCCCCGACGATGTCGCAAGCCACCATCTCGCTGATATTAAAATTGGATAAGGATCCAGAGGTCTGTGGGTCCTATAGGCCAATCTCCCTGATTAATGTAGACGCTAAACTGCTGGCCAAGATCCTGACGTCCAGAATCGAAGACTGCGTACCGGACGTGATTGTGGAGGACCAAACGGAGTTTGTTAAGGGCAGGCAGGCTAGTAGCCAATCTAAGAAGGCTACTCAATGTGATTGTGATGCCCCCGGAGGGCAGAGAGGTGGAGGTAGTGGTGGCAATGATGCCAAAAAGGCTTTTGACCAGGTGGAGTGGGACTATTTATGGGAGGTGCTGGGACGGCTTGGGTTTGGAGAGGGCTTTGTGGACTGGGTTTAAACTGCTATATCAGGCTTGGAGGCTAGTGTAAGGACGAACAGGACGACATCATGAGTATTTTAGACTACACCGCGGGACAAGACAGCGATTGCCCCCTCTCTCCACTGCTGTTTGCGTTGGCCATAGAAACCATGGCAATTGCTCTGAGAGTGGCAAGGGGATGGAAGGAATGGTCGGGGGGGGGGGGGGGGGGGGGGGGGGATAGAACACAAGGGTCTCGCTCTACGTGGACGACCTGCTTTTGTATGTGTCAGATCCAACCGCAGGGATGGACGGGATTATGGAAATCCTGGGGGAGTTTGGCCGGTTTTCGGCTACAAGTTGAATATGGCAAAAAGCGAGAGGTTTGTGATGCAGGCAAGGGGTCAGGAGAATAGGTGAGGGAGCTACCATTTAGGTTGGTTGGGGAAAGTTTAGGTATTTAGGGATACAAGTGGCTGCGCGACTGGGGTAAGATGCATAGGTTGAAATTGTCTAGGCTGGTGGAGCAAATGAGGAGCGAGTTTTCGGAGGTGGGATGCACTCCCGCTGTCACTAGCGGGGAGAGTACTGACGGTGAATGACTGACGATCGTCCCGAGATTCCTGTTTATTTCAGTGTCTCCTTATTTTCATTCCGCGGTCCTTCTTTAAAAGAATCAATAAAATCATCCTGGGATTTGTTTGGGCGGGGAAGTCCCCGCGGGTATAGGGGGGAAATGCTGGAATGGAACGGTAGTGAGGGGAGACTAGCATTGCCGAACCTCAGCAACTACTACTGGGCGGCTAACATAGCCATGATAAGGAAATGGATGGTGGGTACGGGGTCTGTTTGGGAGAGGGTGGAGGCTGCTTCGTGCAGGGGCACCAGCTTGGCAGCCCTGGTCACGGCTCCCCTGCCGCTCCCGCCGGCCAGGTACTCCACCAGCCTTATAGTGGTAGCAGATTTGGGGCCAATGGAGGAAGCACGTGGGGGATAGTGGGAGCGTCGGTCTGGTCCCCAATATGTGACAACCACCGATTTGTCCCGGGGAAGATGGATGGCGGGTTTCGAGCGTGGCGGAGGGCGGGGGTGGGACGGAATGGGCGACTTGTTCCTGGAAGGGAGCTTCGCGAACATGAGGGCGCTGGAGGAGAAGTTCGGGCTGGCGAGGGGAATGACTTTCGGTACTTGCAGGTGCGGGATTTCGTACGTAGACAAGTCCCGTCCTTTCCACGCCCTTCCATCCAGGGGAATCCAGGACAGGGTAGTTTCCAGGGGTGAGGTAGGAGTGGGGAGAGTCTCTGATATTATAAGAAGCTTATGGGAGCGGAGGACACAGGGACCGAGGAACTGAAACTTAAGTTTCTTGTCATTGGGGACTCCATAGTTAGAGGAACAGA
>NW_024055989.1:0-54739 GCF_902713615.1 Scyliorhinus canicula | reverse complement strand
CGTTTCAGCAATAATGTATGGCACAGGAATTTAAGTCAGAAGCTCAGTTCCTTGGCTTGTTTGTCGAATAACATCTGTTCAGATCCATTTAAATAGTACAAATGAAGAAGAAATAAATGCAAATGCTGGAACTCTGGAACCAGAATGTAAAAAGACTGGAAACTCTGTTTTCACATGTTTCCACCTGAAATGTTAACTTGGCTTTCACTCCATTTAAAACAGTGGCTGTATAAGTTTACCTGAAACCTTCCACAGGAACATTATTAACTGGATAAACAGGATCCTGCAACAATGGGGAGATTGTCATCTTATTCCCTGAGGCAGCATTCACCTCCATGTAAATCACTGAAACTCTTATCATAATAAAGTTATAATGAACCGTGCCACTACAAAGCGTGTATTCGCATCTGTTTACAGCAAACTTAGTTCCAAAGTTAACAGTTATGTGGGCGGCACGGTAGCACAGTGGTTCGCACTGTTGCTTCACAGCACCAGGGACTGGGGTTCAATTCCCAACTTCTGTCACTGTCTGTGTGGAGTCTGCACTTTCTTCCCATGACTGCGTGGGTTTCCTCTGGGTGCTCCGGTTTCCTCTCACAAGTCCTGAAAGACATTCTGAATTTTCCCTCAGTGTACCTGAACAGGCGCCGGAGTGTGGCGAATAGGGGATTTTCACAGTAACTTCTTTGCAGTGTAAATGTAAGCCTACTTGTGACACTAATAAAGATATTATTAATAAGGAGCCAATCAAACCAGATTTTCTTGAGTCAAAGTTTCAGTACTAAACAGAGGAGAAATGAACAAAATGTACTTTGCTTGTCCATGAGGGGTTGATTGTTGAACATTGCGGTCATTTGAAGTTAGTTGGTTTCCTTTAGAATCGTTAACATGGATTGGACATTCTGAATTCTCCCTCTGTGTACCCGAACAGGCGCTGGAATGTGGCGACTAGGGGCTTTTCACAGTAACTTCATTGCAGTGTTAATATATGCCTACCTGTGACAATAAAGATTATTATTATAACATTAGGGGCGGCATGGTGGTGCAGTGGTTAGCACTGCTGCCTTGTGGTGCCGAGGACTCGGCTTCGATCCCGGCCCTGGGTCACTGTCCGTGTGGAGTTTGCACATTCTCCCGTGTCTGCGTGGGTTTCACCCCCACAGCCCAAAGATGTTCAGGGTAGTTGGATTGGCCACGCTAAATTTCCCTTCATTTGAAAATATTTCTTTAGAAAGAATCATTAACTTTAACTTCAGGTAACTGCACCTCACTGGAGTCAATTGTCGTTTCAGAGAGAGAGAGAGTGAT
This sequence comes from Scyliorhinus canicula, assembly GCF_902713615.1. Taxonomy (NCBI): domain Eukaryota; kingdom Metazoa; phylum Chordata; class Chondrichthyes; order Carcharhiniformes; family Scyliorhinidae; genus Scyliorhinus; species Scyliorhinus canicula. The sequence goes on along the minus strand of NW_024055989.1, from coordinate 53,431 downwards.
TCCTTACTGATCCGTTTTGAAGTATTTCCAGATGAATTTGATTTTTTCCTCTGGCAAAATCAATTCCTAAACCTCCTGTCTGTTTATTCAAGGAAAAAAATTGATTATAGTGTGTGGTCAGGCTCCTTAAGCAGAACATTCCAGACCCACAACCACTACGACTTTGAAGGACAAGAGCACAAGAACCTGGGAGCACCGCCTGGAAGTTCCCCTCCAACTTTACTCAGCATCCTGACTTGGAAATATTTTGTCATTCCTACACTGTCGCTGGGTCAAATTCCTGGAGCTCCCTCCCTAACATCATTATGGGTGTACTTACACCTCAGGGACTGCAGCGGTTCACCAACACCTTTACAGGGCAACTATGCAAGGGCAATAAATGCTGGCCCAGCCAGTGATGCCAACATCCCATAAATGAATTTAAAGTAAGTCGTTGTTGCTGCATTTTAGATCTTTCATCTCAGAAACTTTTCACACATTTCAAGTTTTGAATGTCTGTTGGATATTTGGCTGGATATTAATTTTCATCACCCTGGCAGAATTACAGTTGATTAAAGTCCAGCATTTGCATTTTTAATGCCTTCTTTTCAAGGATTATTTTCTGAAGTAGACTTTGACACCCTGATGTGCAATTCCATGAGCAATATTCCACTGGTGCAATCCATGTAGTAACTTTCCATAAAAGATCAACTTACAATTCCAGACATCAGGTGACTCATGGCAGCCATTTTTGACTACTGCCTTCTCTTATACTTTCTTTAAGAAAACAAGTTCTCTTCTGAACTTATTAGTATGCTTTTGGTTAGGTGGTGAGGATAGAGGTATGTCTCACTCGGTCACAATTCCCAGTCATCATGAGTGAATTAGGGGATTGAGGTGTTTGGTTGAATCTCATTTTCTTGGGTCATTGAGGCCTGGGATGGCAAGCAGTCTCCGTGTTCTGTATTGTTTGGATTCTAGAAGAAAGTATAAAATGCTGCATGATTTGTTTTGCAATTCTTGCTCGGTGTGGCAAGTGTAGGATGTGGTAATTTTCTGTCATTCCAGTTTTTGTAAACTTGCCGCCCTCAGCGCCCAAAAGTGCATTTTACGTCATCCACCAACATATCTGCATTGCATACTGGAAGTGCCCCTTATCTATTTTTAAGATATCCAATAACTTTCATACTCCTTTACTGTGGCATTGGCAGTGACCTCCTTTTTCATGGGACAGGATTCCATGTTGTGTTGGGATTCCTACCAGCCCCTCGCCGTGGGTGCGACCCTTATTGGCCTTCACCCTTGAATACTATCACTCAATCAGATGACTTGCTGCTCTCTGGTCCCAGCAACACCACAGGAATGGTGGCCAATTCCCTGGTGAGGGGATGTGTGGGTGGGACCTGGGTACACAAGTCATGGGAGGGGGGGAAATCTGGGGAGGACCTGAACTTAGGGTGGGGGGGGGGGGGGGGGGGGGGGGGTTTGATTTTGGTATATCTCACTCAGCCACCGTGATGATCGGTATTTACCTTTAATACCTTGCCCCTTTAAGAGGCTTGGAACCCTGGGGGACTCCGCCTCTGGCTACGCCCCCTATACGACGACTAGCTATAACCCGCGGGAAACGGGCAAGTGGAGAGGGAGAACGCGACAGTTTGGAAGGCTGTCCTCCTAGCCCTACGGTCAAGGAGTCTCCCAATTTCCCGCTGGCAGGAGGTCCTGCCCGATGCCCTACATTCCATTAGGTCGCTCCTCTGTACGGCCACGAACGCGACCCCTCACAATCGTTTGTTTGTCTTCCCCAGGAAGTCCACCTCTGGGGTCTCGCTTCCACTCTGGCTGACGACTCCGGGTCCAGTCCTACTCCGGAGGCACGTGAGGAGCCATAAAACGGATCCAATAGTCGAGAGGGTCCACCTGCTGCACGCAAACCCTCGATATGCCTACGCCGAGCACTCCGACGGCAGGCAGGATACAGTATCCCTGCGAGACCTGGCACCCGCTGGGTCTCCCACCGACCCCACCGACTCTCCCACCGACCCCGACGTTTTCTCCACCGACCCCCCCCCTTCTACTGACGCTCCCCGCCCCGCACCAACCGCCGACTCCGCCTCTGGCTACGCCCCCAGGAAACAGTATATAAGATAAGACCCCATGTTGCGAGCACACTTCTCTCGAATTCAGTCCTGTTCTCTGTATATTAAAGTAAGGAGTCTTACAACACCAGGTTAAAGTCCAACAGGTTTGTTTCAAACACGAGCTTTCGGAGCACGGCTCCTTCTTCAGGTGAATGGAAAGGCTTGTTCCAGAAATGTTTTATATAGACACAGTCAGAGATGCCCCGGAATGCGAGCACCTGCAGGCAATCAAATCATCAAAGATGCAGAGAGAGAGGTAACTCCAGGTTAAAGAGGTGTGAATTGTCCCAAGCCAGTTCAGTCGGTAGGCCTCTGCAAGTCCAGGCTTGTTGGTGGGGGCCGAATGTAATGCGACATGAATCCCAGATCCCGGTTGAGTCCGCATTCATGCGTGCGGAACTTAGCTATAAGTTTTTGCTCAGCAATTTTGCGTTGTCGTGCGCTGTATATTAAAGCCTTTGATTACTGACCTCGCTCTCGCATCGTAATTGAGTGCCTCAATTTAATATACAGACACATCAAGATGGACAGCGCTCTAAAACCGGAGAAGCTCAACCTGGACACCAGGTCGCCGGAAGCCCCGGAAATTTTTAAACATTGGCTCCGGTGTTTCGAGGACTACCTGGTCTCCTCAACGACTGATGTCGACAGCACTCGCAAGCTGCGCTTACTACATGGCCGGGTGAGCCACCGACTCTCCGCCGTGATCGAAACCGCTACGACCTATGAGGCGGCGGTCGAAATATTGAAGAAACGCTTCATAAAACCTACTAACGAGGTACACGCCAGACATTTGCTCTCAACCTGCAGCCAGCGTTCCGGGGAAACGCTGGACGAGTTCGTGGAAAGACTCACTGCACTCGCGAGGAACTGCGACCACAAAGCAGTGATGGCAGAAGAACACAGGAACTTGCATATCCGCGACGCCCTTGTGTCTGGTATCAGGTCCTCGTACATCCGGCAGCGGCTCCTAGAAGACGGGGCGAAGGATCTCCAAGGCACGGTAACGCTCGCCTCTTCTCTCGAAACGGCCCACCGTAATCTCCGTACGTACTCCACGTACCTTGCGAACCCCTCCTGATCCCCTCCAGACTCGGCCACGCTACAGGCTTGTGCCACGCGACGATCCACTCACTCCGGGGGTTCCCCATGCTATTTCTGTGGGCAAGGCCAGCACCCACGTCAGCGTTGCCCGGCCCGATCCGCGATCTGCAACGACTGCGGGAAGAAAGGGCACTTCGCGAAAGTCTGCCTGGCTGGGCCCAAAGGCCACAAACAAAACCATCATCAGGCCCAGAAATCAAACTCCCGGTCTCAGACCCCGCAACGCGGCCGCGCTGCGGCTGGGCACGCCCATTTCCGACGCGTTATCGACCTCATGCGAGTCATGGGAGCGGCCATCTTGGCGGCGGCCATCTTCGAAACCCGACACGTTCGACTGGTGGCGGCGGCCATCTTGTGACTCCGGGCGGCCATTTTGTGAGTTCGACTCTGACGGCCCGCAACTAGGAGCGATCGCACTCGATCAATCGCGGCCAAACACCTGCGAAACTCAATGATGCGGTTGCGAATCAACGGCCACGACACTCCCTGCCTATTCCGGGAGCACGGAGAGCGTTATCCATCCAGACACGGTAAGACGCTGCTCCCTGCGCACCCACCCCGCCTCCCAAACTATCGCCCTCGCCTCAGGGTCCCATTTGGTTCCATTCACGGGGTATTGTGTTGCTGACCTCGCAATTCAAGGCGCTAAATACTCCCGTTTTAAACTTTACATCTTTCCTCAACTCTGCGCCCCCCTGCTGCTCGGTCTCGACTTTCAGTGCAGCCACCGGAGCCTGACACTGAAGTTCGGCAGACCCCTGCCCCCACTCACAGTCTGCAGCCTGGCGACGCTCAAAGTTGCGCCACCCCGCCTCTTCGCGAACCTCACTCCCGACTGTAAGCCCATCGCCACCAAGAGTCGCCGGTACAGTACCCAAGACATGACTTTTATCAAGTCAGAGGTTCAGCGGCTAATAAAAGAGGGGGTCGTAGAGGCCAGCAACAGCCCTTGGAGGGCTCAAGTATTGGTAGTCCGCTCCGGGGAAAAGCAACGAATGGTAGTGGATTATAGCCAGACCATAAACCGCTTCACACAACTCGATGCTTACCCACTTCCCCGCATAGCAGGAATGGTGACTCAAATCGCCCAGTATCGGGTATTCTCCACGATCGACCTAAAATCGGCCCTACACGTCTTTCAAAGCAGCCGGTCGGCTGTTTCACTTCCTCAGGGTCCCCTTTGGTGTTACAAACGGAGTCTCCGTTTTCCAGAGGGCGATGGATCAAATGGTTGACCAGTACGGCTTACAGGCTACCTTCCCGTACTTGGACAACGTCACCATCTGCGGCCATGACCAGCAGGACCACGACGCGAACCTGAGGAAGTTCCTCCAGACTGCCCGGGCCCTCAACCTCACGTGCAACAAAGAGAAATGTGTGTTCCACACAACCCGGCTAGCCATCCTCGGCAACGTCGTGGAAAACGGGGTCCTAGGCCCAGACCCCGACCGCATGCGTTCCCTTAAGGAACTCCCCCTCCCCCGTAGCCTCAAGGCACTCAAACGGTGCTTGGGGCTTTTCTCCTATTATGCCCAGTGGGTCCCCAGATATGCGGACAAAGCCCGGCCACTCATTAAGACCACGGTTTTTCCCCTGACGGATGAGGCCCGGTCGGTCTTCAGCTGCATCAAGGCCGACATCATCAAGGCCGCCATGTACGCGGTGGACGAAGCCATTCCCTTCCAAGTAGAAAGCGACGCATCAGACGTTGCCCTGGCTGCTACCCTCAACCAGGCAGGCAGACCAGTAGCGTTCTTCTCCCGAAGCCTCACCGCCTCGGAAATTCGGCACTCTGCAGTCGAGAAGGAGGCACAAGCCATAGTGGAGGCCGTGCGGCACTGGAGGCACTACCTAGCCGGTAGGAGGTTCACCCTCGTCACCGAACAACGGTTGGTCACCTTTATGTTCGATAACGCACAACGGGGCAAAATAAAGAACAACAAGATTCTGAGGTGGAGAATAGAGCTCTCCACCTATACGTACGATATTAAATATCGCCCGGGGAAGCTCAACGAGTCCCCAGATGCCCTGTCTCGCGGCACGTGCGCCAACGCGCAATTGGACCACCTGAGATCCATCCACGATGACCTCTGCCACCCGGGGGTCACCTGGCTTGCCCACTTCATCAAGTCCCGCAACCTGCCCTACTCCACAGGAGAGGTCAAGGCCATGACTAAGGCATGCCAGATCTATGCGGAGTGCAAACCGCAATTCTATCGACCAGACAAGGCCCGCCTGATAAAGGCCTCTGGGCCCTTTGAGCGACTAAGTGTGGACTTCAAAGGGCCTCTCCCGTCCACCAACCGCAACATCCATTTCCTCACCGTCATCGACGAATTCTCCCGCTTCCCTTTTGCTGTCCCCTGCCCCGATACGACCTCGGCCTCCGTGATCAAGGCACTGCGCAGCATCTTCACGCTGTTTGGTTTCCCCGCTTATATTCACAGCGACCGGGGTACATTGTTTATGAGCGATGAGCTGCGTCGGTACCTGCTCAGCAAGGGCATCGCCTTGAGCAGGACGACGAGCTATAACCCGCGGGGAAACGGGCAAGTGGAGAGGGAGAACGCGACAGTTTGGAAGGCTGGCCTCCTAGCCCTACGGTCAAGGAGTCTCCCAATTGCCCGCTGGCAGGAGGTCCTGCCCGATGCCCTACATTCCATTAGGTCGCTCCTCTGTACGGCCACGAACGAGACCCCTCACGATCGTTTGTTTGTCTTCCCCAGGAAGTCCACCTCTGGGGTCTCGCTTCCACTCTGGCTGACGACTCCGGGTCCAGTCCTACTCCGGAGGCACGTGAGGAGCCATAAAACAGATCCAATAGTCGAGAGGGTCCACCTGCTGCACGCAAACCCTCAATATGCCTACGCCGAGCACCCCGACGGCAGGCAGGATACAGTATCCCTGCGTGACCTGGCACCCGCTGGCTCCCCCACCGACTCTCCCACCGACTCCGACGTTTTCCCCACCGACCCCCCCCCCCCCCCCCCCTTCTACCGACGCTCCCCGCCCCGCACCAACCGCCGACTCCGCCTCTGGCTACGCCCCCAGGAAACAGTATATAAGATAAGACCCCATGTTGCGAGCACACTTCTCTCGAATGCAGTCCTGTTCTCTGTATATTAAAGCCTTTGATTACTGACCTCGCTCTCGCGTCGTAATTGAGAGTGCTTCAGCCACATTTTCCCATTGTCTTGACATTGAATGAAGGGATTGAGATGTCCTGGGGTGATTCAGACCTGGGAAGGCAAGAAGGCTCTATAGATAGAGAAGATAGATAGAGAAATACAGCATAGAACAGGCCCTTTGGCCCACGATGTTGCGCCAAACTTTTGTCCTAGGTTAATCATAGAATTTTGGACAATTTTTCATGGCCAATCCACCCAACCTGCACATCTTTGGACTGTGGGAGGAAACCGGAGTACCCGGAGGAAACCCACGCAGTCACGGGGAGGATTTGCAGACTCTATACAGACAGCGACCCAAGTCGAAATCGAACTTGGGACCCTGGAGCTGTGAAGCAATTGTGCTATCCACAATGCTACCGTGCTGCCCTTAAGAAGTTAACCTACACTCCATTATTCTACCCTAATCCATGTACCTATCCAATAGTCGCTTGAAGGTCCCTAACTTTTCCGACTCACCTACTTCCACAGGCAGTGCATTCCATGCCCCCACTACTCTCTGGGTAAAGAACCTACCTCTGACATCCCCTCCATATCTTTCACCATTTATCTTAAATTTATGTCCCCTTGTAATGGTGTGTTCCACCCGGGGAAAAAGTCTCTGACTGTCTACTCTATCTATTCCCCTAATCTATATATTCTGACGGGCCCAGGAATGGCCTTAAAGGTGGACTCCCCATCCCCACCAATAGCCCAAGGAGTGAGAGCTGGAAGGCCTCAGACTTGGCTCTGGGTTCCACCTGTTGCAGGAAAAATTGCGGCAGGGCAGGAAGTGGTCATTAAGTGGCTATTAACTAGGCCAAATTCAGGCTGGCACCTATCGCCACACATTCAATTGCAGTTGGGGGGGGCAGGTGTCGGACTGGGAGGGTAGTTGAAGGAGCAGACAAGCATTCATTTGTATAGGCTGTCACTTAAAGCATGCAACACCATTTCTATAACAACAACAACAAAATTAGCAGCTGGCTGAAAGTTTCCATTCGGATGAATGCTCCCTTCCTATTATTAATGCTCCTTTTTATCCATAAGGAAGCGCTTGGCTCTGTTCCAGGTAATTCAGCCAAGATTGGGAGCTGACTACATGGGAAATCCCAACTGCAAATTTAACAACTGCACTGGTTGCTCTGTACGCTGAACTTCTGTGATACCCACAAAGCTATTTTTTACTTTTTTCCTGTCTTGCTTGTGGAGGGAAAGAATGTTAATCCTCCTGACGCTGCAGCCAGCACTGTCAAACCCTAAGTGAACTCTTCATTAATGTTGATTTACACCCATATATATCAAACTGTGAATTGAAATTGCAATTTAAACTAAATTTAATTTAACATCAACTTCTGCAGGTTCACGATTGCTCATAAAGTACGATAATTTGCACAGTGATCCATGTAGGACATGGTGGTAGAAACCACCCTAAACAGTGCTCAAAGAAAAACGCCATCCCCCTTCTTGAAGTGGGTTCAGAGGCAGGGTAGCCATTTGATCTGATGGGAGAGTGCTGAATGAGGACCCTCGCACCATTATATTGGGCGGCATGGTGAAACAGTGGTTAGCACTGCTGCCTCACAGTGCCAGGGACATGGGTGGGTGCTCATTCTGAGGGTCGGTGAAGACTCGCTGGGCCGAATGGCCTCTTTCTTCAACGCAGAGCTTCTATGATTAAGTCTGGGTGGGAATGCCTCCAGTTCTGGTGGCAGAAGTTTTGGGCTCTCACTGCAAACTATTATTGTGCTATAATTCCCCATGTTATAAGCTGACAGCTCCAAATCAAGTTACATTTAAATGCTAGAGCCGTACAAAGTTTGTTTGTTTGATTTGTGAACTGGATGGCATAATGTCTGAGTAACCGTTTTCCATTCGCAACAATAACTCAAAGGATTTGTTCAAAATTGGCTGATCAACTCAGCCAAGCCACACACAAAGCAAAGGTCTTAAACATGTCACTGCTAAATTCTGTAACTATTCCCCCAATTGTTGCACAGTTTTGTATGGAAAGGAAGATTTCCAAAATGCTTTACCACAACTGTGAACATCTGCGTGATTTTGTTATGTTGGTAAAGGTGGTAGGTAGCCATTTCTGCACAGAAAGACTCCATAAACATCAGAGAAAAGAATGACCAACTAATCCATTTTGTTTTGGTAGGGATTGGTTGAGGAGAACATGTGTCCAAGACCTTTTAGAAATCAACGTTTTTTCATAATGTGCCAGGCTTAGCTTAATCCATTTTAAGGTGGTCCACCGGGCACACATGATGGCAACCAGGATGAGCAAGCTCTTTGTGGCTGAGGATAAATGTGCGAGGTGTGCAGGAAGCCCTGCAGATCAAGTCCATATGTTCTGGGCATGCCCGGCTCATAAGCGATTCCGGCAGGTTTTTGCTAAGGCAATGTCCAAGATCTTAGACACGCGGGTGATGCCGAGTCCAGAGAGAGCGATCTTTGGTGTGTCAGACGATCCGGAAGTTCAGGGAGTGAAAGAGGCCGACGTTCTGGCCTTTGCCTCCCTGGTGACCCGGAGGCAGATCCTTTTAATGTGGAGGGACTCGAAGCCACCGAGTGTAGAGACCTGGGTTAGTGACATGGCTGGGTTTCTCAGTCTCGAGAAAGTAAAGTTTGCCTTGAGAGGGTCCATGATGGGGTTCTCTCGGAGCTGGAAGCCGTTGCTCGATTTTCTAGGAGAGCAGTAAAGGTCAGCAGCAGCAGCATCACTGGGCGGAATCGTTACGTTGCATTGTTCTTTTCTTTGTATATATGGTTAACTTTTATTTCAGTTTGTTATGTTAGTGGTTGCGCACGGTTATGCAAATGTTTTTGACAAAACTTCTGAATAAAAATAATTTTTAAAAAAAGAAATCTACGATTTTGTTTGAGTAGCAGAATGGAATCTCTAATTTTCAATTGAACCAAACATATGAGATTTTGTATTAATGTTTTGTCCCAAGGGCAACATTTGTGACAATGCAATATTTCTCAGTGAAATTGTGACAATTGAAATGTGTGGGCCAGAGAGATCCCACGTTAATTTTTTTGGTCTGTGCAAAGTTAGCTGATTCACCAGAGTTTTGCCTCTGATTCACTATGCAGCTGCCTCATATGGGAGCGTGTGAGAGCATGCGCAAGCTGTATGTCTGCGTGTGCTCGTGTGAAACAAGTGGGACTTTGAGGGCCTCTATTTGACGTTACTGCTGATACTCTCCTAGCACACACACACGCATACTGAAAGGTTGCCAGGATTCATGGTGCCATAAACAAGAAAGGGCAAGGAGAGGAAGAAAATGACTAAGTTAAACAGACGAATTAACAAAACGGTTTTCTGCGTATGGTTAAAAGTTCAGTGGAAGAAAAGCTTTAATGTGAACCATACAATTACAGAATTAGACTAAAAGACAAAAAGTCAAATGACAGTTGGAAGAGGTTACTGTATGATGAAATGCTGGACTCTTTCAGAATCAGTCATTGTAGATTTTATTTTAAAGTTGACTTCTGCATTATAACTTTGTTGATTTATGCAATTCAGTTAGGGTTTAATGAAAATGTTATTTATTGTTGCTTGGTTTCCTGCAACAGGTCCTGACACAGTTAATGAATGCAAATGTCTGGGTTGCTATCACGGCCATTCAGTCCTGCTGCCCTTCTACCTTTCAATAAGAACACACCCACATTTTGATATAAGGATAAGATAATGATAGATGGATTAAAAAGCAATTAGAATCCGTGAAAAACTGTTCGATATATGGCAGATTAGAAGTATTTTTAAGACCACTATATACAATGTGGGCAGATTGACAAACGGCTTAAAACAGCTGCTGCATTTCCCAAGGCATCTTAAAAGTTTGAAATCTCCCTACAGCTTCAAACCAGCCCTGAATAAATCCCTATACGACCAGGGCCATTGCTTCAAGATTAAATAAAATAAATTCCTTTTTGTCTTGGACTGCAGGAATTTTGTGTTTTGATTTTATCTCTGTAATCTCCTCAACTCCCACAACCCTATGAAATGTTTGCTCTATTTTCATTCTTGTGCATTCCTGGTCATAAGGTGTGATTTTCCAATCCTGTTGTTGGGGCCAGAAAATCACGACCATGTTTGCTCCACCATGGGTGACAACACCTTCAATTGCCTAGATCCCAACGTCTCGAACACGATTCCTTTCTCACTCTGCCTCTCTACCTGTTTTCCTCCTTTAGGATCATTCTTTCTATGACTTTGACCAAGCCTTTGACAGAATGACGGCATTTTTCCGGGACTGTTAGCCCTCTCCAGGATTCCCGCTGGCAAGAAACCTGAGTCTAGCCAGGAGTCAAACCCGTCGCGGGTCTCCCGGCCTCGCCTGGCAAGACCAGGTCCTTGCCCAGAAATGGTGAGAGCCTAATCAATCTCATTAGCATCCATTTCAATCTCATTAGCGAGATTGAAGTGGACTGCTGCAGCCTCCCGAAATACCCTTGCATTCCCAGTTGCAGGTCCTGCGGGTGCAAATTGCTATTGGGCCCTAAAAGCAAGGACCAGGCGCCAGGAACACCCGGGGGGGGGGGGGGGGGGGGGCAGAGGGAGCAAGGAGATGAGTACCCTCTCTTTGCTTACCTTCAGGGTGCTGAGCAGAGTCCTTCAGAGGGTTGGAGGAGGGGCTGGGTTGGGATGGAGAGGCTCGGATCGGGGGTTTCTCCCAGGGTGCAGGTTGTGTGGCAGGTCTTCCATCTGTAGCCTTGAAAGCCATAATAATAGCTTATTGTCACAAGTAGGCTTCAATGAAGTTACAGTGAAAAGCCCCGAGTCGCCACGTTCCGGTGCCTGTTCGGGGAGGCTGGTACGGGAATTGAACCCGCTCTGCTGACATTGTTATGTATTACAAGCCAGTGATTTAGCCCACTATGCTAAACCAGCCCCATTAGACTCTCTCTCAGCATGTCAATCTCAACAATCTGTCAGATGAAGGTAAATGTTTCCTTTTGATGTGTTGCAAATCTTAAAAGTTCTTTTTTCATATTAATTTTATTTCCAACCTTTTTGGGCTGGGGTTGCCCGGTGTTCAAATTGGGGAGGTCTGAGGTGGGGGGACCCTCGAAGAGTGAATTCGCCTACCCCCCCCCCCCCAATAGTGAGTTTGGGCTGGGGGAGCAGGTCGGAGATTGTTTTGGGGGTCTAGGAGATTGGGCCGCCATTTAAAAATGGCGGCCCGATAACTCACTACAACGGGGAGTTCCGGCAAGCGGAGCTCCCCTCTGTACAAAACGGGGCCTCGGCTTCGTATTCCCCTTTCGGGCCCCTTATTCAAGGTGATTGAATAGCAATGTGTTTCTCAGTGCTGCAAGTGCCAGGAAACACGTGGCGAAACGCACTCACTAGGGGACTTTGTTCCCTTTTGGGAGAAGCACACCCATGGTTATTGCAGATGGGGGCTAGTGAAGATAGGGAGGTGAGCTTGAAACGCCATCTAAACTGCTTCCAAACCCTCAGGGTGGAGCCCAACACTGGATTTGAGGAAATTCTCACCATGGAAAAGGCAACAGTGCAGTCATTGTCACACAAAGACAAGAAGCAGTGCAGGAGCTCACTTCCATTTGTCCGCAAAGGGAATTGGAATCACTAAACCACAACAATATCTTCAGAATATTGGCTACCCAACAGTAAAACAATAAATTGGGAAGAGCCCATGCCCCCTGGTTGTCAGTCTCTTTAGAGTAAAATGTCACAGATTCTGGGAGTCTTACCCATTCAGGTAAAGGAGGAGATCAATGTGTTGACTTTCCTAAAAAAAAGGACTTGGGGAGAAAAATGGGGAAACACTGAAAGACAAAAAGATCTCTGGAGCATGTTCGTTTTGATAGACTAGACCCTACCCGCCAAGGATAGGAGCAGGCTATCCCATCTCTGCAAGTCTGTTTTCATACTGTCTGCCAGGTTAGTGTAATTTACTTCATGAAGTGAGGCACAGTTGTGGCCCACCCGGACCCCTAGATAACGCAAGTTAGCAATGAATGAAATGAAAATTGAAATGAAAATCGTTTATTGTCACGAGTAGGCTTCAATGAAGTTACTGTGAAAAGCCCCTAGTCGCCACATTCCGGCGCCTGTCCGGGGAGGCTGGTACGGGAATCGAACCGTGCTGCTGGCCTGCTTGGTCTGCTTTAAAAGCCAGCGATTTAGCTGAGTGAGCTAACCAGCCCCTGGCAAGGTAAATACATAACGTCTCCAGTTGCGCTCTCCTCCTCGGGGGAAGGATCAACAATTGTTGGCCAATATATGTTGCCAACTAAATGGTGTCCATTTGGCCCTTCGAGCCCGCTCCGCCATTCATTATGATCATGGCTGATCATCAATTTCGATATACTGATCCCGCCTTCACCCCACCCCCCAATCCCTTGATCTCTTTATCGTGAATAGCTATTTCTAACTTCTTCTTGACATTACGCAACTTTTAGTGGTAGTGAATTCCACAGATTCACCATTGTCTGGATGAAGAAATTTCTCCTCATCTCAGTCCTAAAAGGTTTACCCCTTATCCTCAAACTATGATCCCTAGTTCTGGACTCCCCCAGCATTGGGAACATTGTTTCTGAATCTACCCTGTCTAATCCTTTTTATAAGTTTCTATGAGGTCCCATCTCACTCTTCTAAACGCCAATGAATATAATCCGAACCAACTTAGTTTCTCATCGTATGACAGTGCCGCCATCCCAGGAATCAGCCTGATAAACCTTCACTGCATTTCCTCCATAGCAAGAACATCATTCCCCGGATAAGGACACCAAAACTGCACACAATATTCCAGGTGTGACCTCACTAATGCCCTATATAATAGCAGTAAAACATCCCTGTTCGCTCTGAAGGCCAACAAACCATTTGCCTTCTTTACTGCCTGCTGTACCTGCGCGCTTACTTTCAATGACAGACCCCAAGGTCTCACTGAGTATCCAACTATTTCCATTTACACTGATACAACTAATAATCTGCCTTCCTATTTTTGCTACTGAAGTGGATAACCTCACATTTATCCACATTATCCAGCTTCTGCCATGCTTGTGCCCATTCACTCAGCCGGTCCAAATCCTGCTCGAGTATCTCTGCATCCTCCTCACAGCTCACCCCCCCCCCCCCCCAACCCAACTTTATATCATCTGCAAATTTGGAGATAATACATTTAGTTCCTTCGTCCAAATCATTAATATATAATGTGAACATTTGAGGTCCAAGCACCCCACTGGTCACTGCCTGCCAATCGGAAAAATACACATTTATTCCAACTTTTTGCTTCCTGCCTGCTCACCAGCTTTCTATCTCTGTTGGGTTTTTGTTCTTCTTAAGAATCAAGGAGATAGACTTGCGGCCGGCTAATGAAGGAGTAAGTTGCATATTTGGTGGCTCATAAGAACATAAGAACATAAGAACTAGGAGCAGGAGTAGGCCATCTGGCCCCTCGAGCCTGCTCCGCCATTCAATTAGATCATGGCTGATCTTTTGTGGACTCAGCTCCACTTTCCGGCCCGAACACCATAACCCTTAATCCCTTTATTCTTCAAAAAACTATCTATCTTTACCTTAAAAACATGTAATGAAGGAGCCTCAACTGCTTCACTGGGCAAGGAATTCCATAGATTCACAACCCTTTGGGTGAAGAAGTTCCTCCTAAACTCAGTCCTAAATCTACTTCCCCTTATTTTGAGGCTATGCCCCCTAGTTCTGCTGTCACCCGCCAGTGGAAACAACCTGCCCGCATCTATCCTATCTATTCCCTTCATAATTTTAAATGTTTCTATAAGATCCCCCCTCATCCTTCTAAATTCCAACGAGTACAGTCCCAGTCTACTTAACCTCTCCTCATAATCCAACCCCTTCAGCTCTGGGATTAACCTAGTGAATCTCCTCTGCACACCCTCCAGCGCCAGTACGTCCTTTCTCAAGTAAGGAGACCAAAACTGAACACAATACTCCAGGTGTGGCCGCACTAACACCTTATACAATTGCAACATAACCTCCCTAGTCTTAAACTCCATCCCTCTAGCAATGAAGGACAAAAATTCCATTTGCCTTCTTAATCACCTGTTGCACTTGTAAACCAACCTTCTGTGACTCATGCACTAGCACACCCAAGTCTCTCTGAACAGCGGCATGCTTTAATATTTTATCGTTTAAATAATAATCCCGTTTGCTGTTATTCCTACCAAAATGGATAACCTCACATTTGTCAACATTGTATTCCATCTGCCAGACCCGAGCCCATTCACTTAACCTATCCAAATCCCTCTGCAGACTTCCAGTATCCTCTGCACTTTTCGCTTTACCACTCATCTTAGTGTCATCTGCAAACTTGGACACATTGCCCTTGGTCCCCAACTCCAAATCATCAATGTAAATTGTGAACAATTGTGGGCCCAACACGGATCCCTGAGGGACACCACTAGCTACTGATTGCCAACCAGAGAAACACCCATTTATCCCAACTCTTTGCTTTCTATTAATTAACCAATCCTCTATCCATGCTACTACTTTACCCTTAATGCCATGCATCTTTATCTTATGCAGCAACCTTTTGTGTGGCACCTTGTCAAAGGCTTTCTGGAAATCCAGATATACCACATCCATCGGCTCCCCGTTATCTACTGCACTGGTAATGGCCTCAAAAAATTCCACTAAATTAGTTAGGCATGACCTGCCTTCAACGAACCCATGCTGCGTCTGCCCAATGGGACAATTTCTATCCAGATGCCTCGCAATTTCTTCCTTGATGATAGATTCCAGCATCTTCCCTATTACCGAAGTTAAACTCACTGGCCTATAATTTCCTGCTTTCTGCCTACCTCCTTTTTTAAACAGTGGCGTCACATTTGCTAATTTCCAATCCACCGGGACCACCCCAGGGTCTAGTGAATTTTGGTAAATTATCACTAGTGCATCTGCAATTTCCCTAGCCATCTCTTTTAGCACTCTGGGATGCATTCCATCAGGACCAGGAGACTTGTCTACCTTTAGCCCCATTAGCTTGCCCATCACTCCCTCCTTAGTGATAAGAATCCTCTCAAGGTCCTCACCTGTCATAGCCTCATTTCTATCAGTCGCTGGCATGTTATTTGTGTCTTCCACTGTGAAGACCGACCCAAAAAACCTGTTCAGTTCCTCAGCCATTTCCTCATTTCCCATTATTAAAACTCCCTTCTCATCCTCTAAAGGACCAATATTTACCTTAGCTACTCTTTTTTGTCTTATATACTTGTAAAAACTTTTACTGTCTGTTTTTATATTCTGAGCAAGTTTACTCTCATAATCTATCTTACTCTTCTTTATAGCTTTTTTAGTAGCTTTCTGTTGCCCCCTAAAGATTTCCCAGTCCTCTAATCTCCCAGCAATCTTTGCCACTTTATATGCTTTTTCCTTCAATTTGATACTCTCCCTTATTTCCTTAGATATCCACGGTCGATTTTCCCTCTTTCTTCCGTCCTTCCTTTTTGTTGGTATAAACCTTTGCTGAGCACTGTGAAAAATCGCTTGGAAGGTTCTCCACTGTTCCTCAACTGTTCCACCATAAAGTCTTAGCTCCCAGTCTACCTTAGCTAGTTCTTCTCTCATCCCCTTGTAATCTCCTTTGTTTAAACACAAAACACTAGTATTTGATTTTACTTTCTCACCCTCCATCTGTATTTTAAATTCCACCATATTGTGATCGCTCCTTCCAAGAGGATCCCTAACTATGAGATCATGAATCAATCCTGTCTCATTACACAGGACAAGATCTAGGCCCGCTTGTTCCCTCGTAGGTTCCATTACATACTGTTCTAGGAAACTATCGCGGATACATTCTATAAACTCCTCCTCACGGTTGCCTTGACCAACCTGGTTATACCAATCGACATGTAGATTAAAATCCCCCATGATAACTGCTGTACCATTTCTACATGCATCAGTTATTTCTTTGTTTATTGCCTGCCCCACCATCTCGTTACTATTTGGTGGCCGATAGACTACTCCTATCAGTGACTTTTTCGCCTTACTATTCCTGATTTCCACCCAAATGGATTCAACCTTATCCTCCATAGCACCGATGTCATCCCTTACTATTGCCCGGATGTCATCCTTAAATAACAGAGCAACACCACCTCCCTTACCATCCACTCTGTCCTTCCGAATAGTTTGATACCCTCGGATATTTAACTCCCAATCGTGACCATCCTTTAACCATGTTTCAGTAATGGCCACTAAATCATAGTCATTTACGATGATTTGTGCCACCAACTCATTTACTTTATTCCGAATACTACGAGCATTCAGGTAAAGTACACTTATGTTGGTTTTTTTACCTCTGTTTTGAATCTTAACATCTCCAGTTTTATTCCTTTTGTTATTACTGGGCCTATTCACTGTGCTCCCTTCAGTCACTGTACCTTGTACTGTCGTTTTGTTTCTGTCCCTGTTTTACTACCTTCCAACTTCCAGCATTGGTTCCCATCCCCCTGCCACATTAGTTTAAACCCTCCCCAACAGCTCTAGAAAACACCCCCCCTAGGACATCGGTTCCAGTCCTGCCCAAGTGCAGACCGTCCGGTTTGTACTGGTCCCACCTCCCCCAGAACCGGTCCCAATGCCCCAGGAATTTGAATCCCTCCCTCTTGCACCATCTCTCGAGCCACGCATTCATCCTATCTATCCTGACATTCCTACTCTGACTAGCTCGTGGCACTGGTAGCAATCCTGAGATTACTACCTTTGAGGTCCTACTTTTTAGTTTAACTCCTAACTCCCTGAATTCCGCTTGTAGGACCTCATCCCGTTTTTTACCTATATCGTTGGTGCCTATGTGCACCACGACAGCTGGCTGTTCACCCTCCCCCCCCCCCCCCCCCCCCCCCCCCCCCAGAATGTCCTGCAGCCGCTCCGAGACATCCTTGACCCTTGCACCAGGGAGGCAACATACCATCCTGGAGTCTCGATTGCGTCCACAGAACCGCCTGTCTATTCCCCTTACGATCGAGTCCCCTATCACTATAGCCCTGCCATTTTTCTTCCTGCCCTGCTGTGCAGCAGAGCCAGCCACGGTGCCATGAACCTGGCTGCTGCTGCCCCCCCCTGGTGAGCCATCTCCCTCAACAGTATCCAAAGCGGTATATCTGTTTTGCAGGGAGATGACCGCAGGGGACACCTGCACTGCCTTCCTACTCTTGCTCTTTCTTTTGGTCACCCATTTTCTATCTCCCTCAGTAACCTTCACCTGCGGTGTGACCAACTCGCTAAACGTGCTATCCACGACCTCCTCAGCATCGCGGATGCTCCAAAGTGAGTCCATCCGCAGCTCCAGAGCCGTCAAGCGGTCTAACAAGAGCTGCAACTGAACACACTTCTTGCACGTGAAGGAGCCAGGGACAGTGGACGTGTCCCTGAGCTCCCACATCGCACACGAGGAGCATGACACGGGTCTGGGATCTCCTGCCATGTCTTAAACCCTTGGTAAACTTAAACAACTAGAATTTCAAAATAAAAATAAATAAATTAGACAATGAAAAGAAAAAGAGAGACTACTTACCAGTCACTTACCAGGGTTAAAAAGCACCTCCTCACACTCTGCACCGAATTACCTCACTGCACCAAATTACCAAGTTTAAATCTCTCACTCTGTATGAGTCTCACTCCGGATGTGTCTCCTGGAAAAGTGCTCGCTTACTGTGTGCGCTCTCTGTCTGTCTTTTATACAGACCTCAGCTAACCGATGACTCAAAAAAAAAAAAACCTTAACTCTGGCTCCTACTCTGGTCGGACTTTTGGACCTTTCCCCCGAATCTTTTTCCGGTTTTAAATGGTAAATTCGAAGGCTGAGGCAATTGGGCACCATTTCCACATATCGGTGTGTGGAGAAAAAAACCAGAAGTGCACGAAAATGCAGAAATAGAAAGATAGGCAAGAGCTGTCCTGAAGCTGCAGCTGGAGACAGCATGGCCAAGGACTGGACCTCTGGGGTGTCGGCCCAGTGATCAACGGAGCAGTTGATGCAGGTCATCCAGGAAGGCTTTGCCAAGGAGAAACGGGACTGCCTGGACCCGATAAAGAGTTGATTGATCGGCTGGAGCACAGATTGGACGCCCAGGATCGGGCAATCCAGAAGGTTGAGAAGGCACTGGCTGAGCAGGAGGAGCATCAAACTGCGGTGAGCTGGAGGGGGGGGGGGGGGGATGCTGCAGGACCAGCAGAAAAGGCATCTGGAGAAGGTGGAGGACCTGGAGAATAGGTCCTGTTGGCAGAACTTAAGAATTTTTGGGCTCCCAGAGGGGTCTGAGAGAGCTGATGCTAGGGCATACTTAGCCGGCATGTTTGAAAAGCTGCTGGGGAAGGGGACATTCTCCCGACCCTGAGGCGCACAGAGCGCGTGCGAGGAAGTCGCGAACGGGGAACCCTCCGAGGGCAATGGGGTGAGATTCCACAGTTTCCTGGACAAGGAATGTATTCTTCAATGGGCCAAGCGAGCGCAGAGCTGTAAATGGGACAACAGTATCCTGCTGGTGTACCAGGACCTGAGTGTGGAGGTGGCTAGGAAAAGGGCAGGCTTCAACCAAGTTCAGTCAATCTTCTTCAAGAAACACGTGATGTTTGGATTGCTGTATCCGGCTCGTCACTGGGTCACATGGGGACCAGCATCATTATTTTGAGTCGCCCGAAGACGCGCTCGACTTCGCAAAAAGAAAAGGACTGGTGGGGGGCTGGGAACTCTCGAACTTTGATGCAACTTGTTGGCTTATATTGGGTCTTTTTTTATTTTTCTCTTCTGTTTTTGAGTTCTGTTTAAGAAGGGGGGGGAAAAAGTTTTTTCGTTTTCGTGTTTTCATTTTGGTGGATGTTGGCAATGTCTTTTTGATGTGCACTTTTGTGGGATGGAGACGTGCTTGTTTGGGTTTTGGTGTTTGTGTTTTTTTTCAGCTGGGTGATTGTGTGGGGATTGTTAGATGAGGGAATTTATTTGTATGAGCGGGGGGGAGAGTGTGAGGGAACAATAGTTGGGAGACTTTTTGGCGCCGGGGCAGGGGCCACCAAGCTAGCTTGGTGAGCTAGCTCACGGAAGCACAATGGGGGGGCGTGCATATGTTTAGTTTGTTGTAGGGGTTAGGTTTCAGAGTGGTGTTGCTGGGGTGGGGGGAGGGGGGTGGTTGTTCTGCTGACGAGGGTTGAGGACAGAGAGGAGGTCGGTGGCGGGGTCTGCTGGGGGGTGGGTAGGAAGAGGCGGGGCGCATGGGCTGGAGGCGGGCCCAAGAAAGGGGATGTTTGATTGGCGGAGGGGGGGGCACTTTGCCCCCCAACTAGGCTGATCACCTGGAATGTCCAAGGGTTGAATGGGCCCGTTAATAGGGCGCATGTGCTCGCGCACCTGAGGAGACTGAAGGTGGACGTGGTAATGCTGCAAGAGATGCATCTTAGAGTAGTGGACCAGGTTAGATTGAGGAAAGGCTGGGTCAGTCAGGTCTTCCACTCGAGGTTGGATACAAAGACAAGAGAGGTTGCGATCTTGATTAATAAGAGGGTGATATTTAAGGTGGGTAGAATAGTTTTGTATATGGGAGGTCGATAGATCATGGTTAATGGTAAGCTGGAGGGGATGAAGGTAGTGCTGATTAATGTATATGGGCAGTGGAACAGCTCAAAAAGACGAGTGGGGGGGCAGCACGGTGGCACACTGGGTTAGCACCGCAGGCTCACGGCGCCGACGTCCCAGGTTCGATCCTGGATCTGGGTCACTGTGTCCGTGTGGAGTTTGTTCATTCTCCCCCTGTTTGCGTGGGATTTGGCCCCACAGCCCAAAAATATGCAAGCTAGGTGGATTGGCCATGCTAAATTGCCCCTTAATTGGAAAAAATGAATTGGGGCTGGAGGGGGGGTGTGGAGCACAGAGTTTCGCTGTATGTGGATGACCTGCTTCTGTATGTTTCAGATCCAATTGAGGGGATCAAAGAAATCATGGGAATTTTAGGGGAATTCGGCCGGTTTTCAGGGTATAAGCTTAATATGGGGAAGTGCGAGATGTTTACGGTCCAGGCGAGGGGTCAGCGACTGGGGGAACTAGCATTTAAGTGGTAGGGGACAGTTTCAGGTACCTAGGTATCCAAGTGGCGCGGGATTGGGACCAGGTACATAAATTGAACTTGGCCCAGTTGGTGGATCAGATGAAAAGTCAGTGATCAGGGGTTGGCATGGGTGCATATGGAGGCGGCTTCTTGCAAGGGCACCAGTTTGGGGGCATTGGTAACTGCGCCTCTGCCGTTCCTGCCGGCATGGTACTCCACCAGCCCCGAGGTGTTGGCAGCCTTGAGAGTCTGGGGGCAATGGAGGAGACATGTGGGAGCATCGGTCTGGTCCCCAATCTGCAATAATCACCGGTTTGCCCCAGGGAGGATGGATGGGGGGTTCCGAGTATGGCGGAGAGCAGGGATTGGGAGGATGGGGGATATGTTCACAGAGAGGTGCTTTCTGAGTATGAGGGTGCTGGAGGAGTATTTTGGGTTGGCAGGGGAAACAAATTTTCATATCTGCAGGTGCGGGACTTTCTGCGTAAACAGGTACCAACCTTCCCACTCCTGCCGCTAAGGGGGACTCAGGACACGGTAGTCTCCAGAGGTTGGATAGGTGAGGGTAGCGTTTCTGACATTTATAAGGACCTTATGGGATTAGAGGAGACGCAGACTGGGGAGCTGAAGCAAAAATGGGAGGAGGAGCTGGGGGGAGAGATAGAGGAGGGCCTTCGGGCAGACGCGTTGAGTAGAGTCAACGCGACCGTAACTTGTGCGGGTCACATGACAGTGGCCCAGATGGGCAGATTCTTTGGGGCGGAGGATAGGTGCGCAAAATGTGTGGGAGGACCAGCGAACCATGTCCACATGTTGTGGGCATGTCCAAAGCTGAGGGGATTTTGGCAGGGGTTTGCTGACATCATGTCCAGGGTATTAAAAACGAGGGTGGCATTGAGCCCAGAGGTGGCTATTTTCGGGGTGTCGCAGGATCTGGGAAACCAGGAGGCGAAAGAGGCAGACGTTCTGGCCTTTGCTTCCCTAGTAGCCTGGAGGCGGGTATTACTGGCATGGAGGGTCTCAAAGCCTCCGAAGTCGGAGATCTGGCTATCGGACATGGCTAGCTTTGTCTGGAGAAAATTAAGTTCACCTTGAGAGGGTCACTGTTAGGGTTCGCCCGGAGGTGGCAACCATTCATTGACTTCTTGGAGAATTAATCGTCAGCATGGGGTTAGATTAATGTAGATTAGGAGGTTAATTAATGGTGGGACCTGTGGGGAAGGGACGTGGTATTTGCACTATGTTTATATTTTCATGTACATTGTTTATATTGCTGCTGTTGCAATGCCAAAAATACCTCAATAAAATGTTTATTAAAAAAAAAAGAATCAAGGCGATAGAGGCCTGTGCAAAGGTGGAGGGCAACAAATTCTGGGGTGTTGTTAAAAATACCCAGATTTCAAGGCACCAACTGCTCCGAGATTTCTTATAAAATTTAATCGGAAAGCCATCCGGACCAGCGGCTTTGCCAGTCTACATCTAACTGATGCATTTTAAAATTTAATCTGTGTTTTACTGGGATTCCAACTCTCTGCTCCTCTCCACATCCACAGCTGGGATGGATAGGCTGGCCAAATAGTCAGTCATGACCGATCCAACCGCCAGATTCCGATCTATAAAGATCACGATAGAGCAATTCAAAAGCTGCATTAACCCGAGGAGGGGCGGAAACAAGGCTACCGCACAAATTGTGTATCTCTGGGATCTCCCAGGAGGCCGCCTGTCGTTTAAGCTGGTGAGCCAAAAGACGACTGGCCTTCTCACCGTATTCATGCCCCTTGTGCATCACACCTGGCTCACCGCCCTGCCAGCCAACCATAGTTCGAACTGTGTTTGCAGCTTCTTTCTACTTGCCACCAACTCCGGGACAGAGCCAAGTTGAGCACTGGTGGTCCACCTCAAGAACGGAGGCCACCAGCCTCTGCTGCTCCACCGTCGCTGTCCTCACCAAATGCACTTTAAAGGAGATAATTTCCCCCTAAGGACCACCTTAAGGGTGGAAGGTGAGCTTGACTTGGTTTTGTTAAATTTATAAAGTCCTCTATGGCAGTGGACATGTGCTCACAAAATTTCCTAGCGTTGTGTCTATCCTCCATGGCGGACATTGGGTGGGGCCAGACTCCAGTGCCAAATTCACAAAGTCCGGGGCATGGTCTAAAACAACAATCGCTGAGTACTCAGCCACCACCAGTGAAGGGAGAAGAGGCCTATCTATAACAAAGACATCAATCACAAGAGCATGTGAAGAAAATGAAAAATCTTCTTCCCCCCCCCCCCCACCCCGTCTGTTCCATCAAAGATACCAAAGCCCTGGCCACCCACAATGGAGTAAATGATTTGGGCTTGGAACGATTCAATCAAGGATCCAAGACATAGTTCAGATCCCCACCCAAAATGAGCTGATGTGAGCCCAAATTGGAGAGGGAGGCTAGCGGGGTATTAATAGAATGTGTATCATCTCAGCTTAGGGTGTAAATATTAACCATAATCATTGGGGTACCCACCAAAGAACCACAAACAATAATGTGCCGTTAGGGTTGGCCAAAATCTTAGAGGCTGAGAACTGAACCATTCTTATTAATTAACATCATTGCACCCTGACCCTACCATCAATACCCAATGAAAAACCTGTCCTACCCACCCCTTTTGCAGCCTTGACTGGTCTGACCCGCAAATGGGTCCCGTACAAAAACCCCACGTCAGAGTTTAAGCTCTCAAGGTAAGCAAATACCCTCTTGATCTTTTCACTGGGCCATTCAAACCGCTAACGTGCCAAGTGACCAAATGAATTGGGGCTTTCCGACTCCTCTTCAGTTCGGAGTCAACCATTTCCACCAAAAGAGATTATCCAAAGGATACTTAAAAGATCCAGCAAACAGGACCACCCAAAATGGCGACTCACTTAAATCGAAAGACCAAGCAAAGAGAAATCTGTAGACACTGTCAGCAAACTATCTCCACCATTCCCCCCCCCTCCCCCTAATGCCATTACCCCTGAATGCAACCACACACAAAAACAAATACAAATAGAGGAAAAGCAAACCAGAATACTAAAATCTACTACTAACAACCCTAAACAAAACAGGAACACTTAACTCATAATCTGAAAAATAAAAAAAACTATAATTATGAGCTGCAGCCAACCCTTCAAAACTGTCATGTTCGCTAACTCTTGGATTAGCAGGGAGGCTTCCGACTGGAGATGAGAAAATTGGTTACATTTAAAAATAATATCAAAGCTCCATAAACCTTGTGCTCCGACAAGTAGCTATATATTATTGTAACAAACAGAACCCGAGACAGAACTAAACCCCAAATCTTAAAAAAAACTCCTAAACATTCAATTTCAACCAGAACACCCATAAAACCCCAAAAAATCAAACAGTTCAACATGCCCTTCATCAAATTCAATTAAACCGTGCCCAACTTGTATTCTTTTCAATAAAAAATTCCAGTTAAGGGGCAATATAGCAGGCCAATCCACCTACCCTGCACACCTTTGGGTTGTGGGGTGAATCCCACGCAGACACACTGAGAATGTGCAAACTCCACACGCACAGTGACCTGGGGCCGGGATCGGACCCTCTGCACCGTGATGCATCAGTGCCAACAACTGCGCCACCATGCCGCCCACAACCTGTACATTTTAATGAAAAAGTTTGCCTCTCCCGGTGCGACAAAGAAATAGTCTTTTCTTTCAAAAGTTATTCTCCACCAAGTAGCATAGACCAGATCGAACCGGATTGCACTTTTATACAAGAGGGTCTTGCCTCTATTAAAGACAGCCCTCTTCTTCGCCAGCTCCGCACCAATGTCTTGATAGAACTTGATGGCATGGCCTTCTCATTTAAATTCAAGGTGCTCCATTCACCACCTCAGAACCCTCTCTTTCTCCTTGAAGTTGCGCAACTTCACTATTTCTGCACGCGGTGGATCCTCAGGACGGGGCCTCTGACAGAATGTGTGTTCAGCTTGTTCAAACACTGGAGGGGATGTGAATTCACCCTCACCAGCCATCTTAGTGAACATATCTGCAAAGTACACAGTGGGCAATGGGCCTGCCATCCTCTCCAGCAACCCAACAATTCGAATATTTGCCCCCGGAATTTTAAAAATAAATTTAGAGTACCAATTTTTTTTTCCAATTAAGGGACAATTTAGCCGGACTTCCGGTTGCGGCTATGAACAGCTAAGTCGCACGTTTGGCTGCTCCTGCGAGGAAGGTGTTTTCGGGCCGATTGGAGGGCCCCTAACGGCGCTGGAACGACGATTCCCGGTGGGGGAAGGTTCCCAGAGGAGAACCCTGCAAAATTTATGGTCGTCACCCGAAGTGGGGCAGGAAAAAAAGCGGCAGCAGCTCCCCGAAAAAAGCGGGGGAAGAAACCCAAAATGGCGGCCGGCGGCGCACCCGAGGACTGGAGGAAATGGGCGGAGGAGCAGCAGGCCGTTCTCCTGCGCTTCTTCACGGAGCTGAAAGTGGAGCTGCTGGAGTCGATGAACGCGACGACCACCAGGCTGATGGGAGCCCAGGCGACCCAAGAGGCGTCAATTCGGGAGCTGCAGCAGGAGATGGCTGTGAGGGAGGAGGAGGCCACGGTCCTCGTGGGAAAGGTGGAGGTGCACGAGGCACTCCACCTGAAATGGCAAAACAGACTGGAGGAGATGGATACCCGCATGAGGCGGAAAAACCTGAGGATCCTGGGCCTGGCAGAAGGGCTGGAGGGGTCGGACCTCCCGAGGTATGTGGCAGAAATGCTGGGCTCACTGATGGGGGCAGGGGCCGTCCCTTCGCCCCTGGAACTGGCGGAGGCCTACAGAGTAATGGCCAGGAAGCCAAGAGCAAACGAACCCCCGAGGGCGGTGCTGGTTCGGTTCCAGCGATTCAGTGACCGGGAGAGGGTGCTGAGGTGGGCCAAGAGAGAGAGGAGCAGCAAATGGGAGAACTCGACGGTGAGGATCTACCAGGACTGGAGTGCGGAGGTGGCAAAGCGGCGGGCCCGGTTCAACCGGACGAAGGCGGTGCTGCATGCCAAGAGAATCAGATTCGGGATGCTGCAGCCAGCGCGCTTGTGGGTGACCTATAAGGACCAGCACCACTATTTCGAGTCCCCGGAGGAGGCGTGGGCCTTTGTCCAGGAAGAAAAGCTGGACTCGAACTAGAACCAGGGGATACTTGGCGGTCGTTGCCGCTCTGGTACTTTAAGCTGGACACGTGGCTTTCTTTTGGTTGGATTTTCACTTGGCTGTATTTTTGAACCCTTTTTTTTCTCTCTACCAGTTTTTTTTTCTTTTTCCTGTTATTTATAATGTTATGTTGGGGGGGCGGGGTGGGGGGGGAGTGCCGGGGGTATGTGTTTCTTGTGGGGTTTTTTTCTATCGGTGTGGGATCGGGGACGGGGGTGGAACTGAAGATGGAGGGGTGGGGAGTGGCAGGGCGAAAGCGCGGGCTTTCCTCTGGTTTCCCGCGCACGGGGCAGAGGAGGGAGGAGGGCGGGAGGAAGGGGCGTGGTCAGCAATGGCTCCCTTTCCCGCGCTGGAGCGGGGTCAAGGAGGGGTGGTAAGGGGGGGGATGTCCCCCATGCCGGGAGGAGTCGGATTGTGGCAGGGGCAGCCGGGTCAGCGTAAACCAGCTGACTTACGGAAGTACTATGGAGGGTGCATCGCGGCTAGGAAGGGTCCTAGCCTGGGGGGGGAGGGGGGTGGGGGGGGGGAGGGGGAGGGGGGAAGGGGGGGGCTACCGGGTTGCGGCTGAAAAGGCCAGGGAGGAGAAGTTGAGGACCGGAGGGGTTGGGGGAGGGCGCCATCGCAATGGGGAGCGGGTCAGAAGGGGAGGGCTGACTCGGGGCGAGCAGGGGACAGGATATGGCTAGTCGGCAGGGGAGAGGGGCGGGCGGCCCTTCGACCCGGCTGATCACTTGGAATGTGAGGGGGTTGAATGGGCCGGTCAAGAGAACGAGAGTAATCTCGCATTTGAAGGGACTGAAGGCGGATGTAGCCATGCTACAAGAGACCCATTTGAAGGTGGCGGACCAGGTCCGCCTGAGAAGGGGGTGGGTGGGACAGGTGTTCCACTCAGGACTGGACGCAAAGAACCGGGGGGTGGCGATCCTGGTAGGGAAGAGGGTGTCGTTCGTGGCGGCGGAGGTGGTGGCGGATAAAGAGGGTAGATATGTCATGGTGAAGGGTAGGCTACAGGGGGAGAAAGTGGTGATGGTTAATGTGTATGCCCCGAATTGGGACGACGCTGGCTTCATGAGGCGCCTACTGGGCCTCATTCCGGACCTGGAGGCAGGGGGCCTGGTCATGGGGGGGGACTTCAACACAGTGCTGGACCCCGTGCTGGACAGATCGAGTTCAAGGACGAGTAGGAGGCCGGCAGCGGCAGAAGTGTTAAAGGGGTTTATGGAGCAGATGGGAGGGGTAGATCCCTGGAGGTTTGGGAGGCCGAGGGCGAGGGAGTATTCCTTTTTCTCCCATGTCCACAGAGTCTATTCTAGAATTGACTTTTTTGTATTGAGCAGGGGACTGATCCCGAAAGTACGGGAAGTGGAGTACTCGGCCATAGCGGTCTCAGACCATGCGCCACACTGGGTAGATTTGGAAATGGGGGAGGCGCGAGACCAGCGTCCGCTGTGGCGCCTGGATGTGGGGTTGCTGGCGGATGAGGAGGTGTGTAAGAGGGTCCGGAAGAGCATTGAAAGATATCTGGACACTAATGACACGGGGGAGGTGCAGGTGGGGATGGTCTGGGAGGCCCTGAAGGCGGTGATCCGGGGGGAGCTGATCTCCATACGGGCACATAGGGAAAGGAGGGAGAGACAGGAGAGGGAGAGGCTGGTGGGGGAGCTTTTGGACGTGGATAGGAGATATGCGGAGGCACCAGAGGAGGGGCTGTTGGGGGAACGGCGCAGTTTGCAGGCTAAGTTCGACCTGTTGACCACCAGAAAGGCAGAGACACAGTGGAGAAGGGCGCAGGGCGCGATTTATGAATATGGGGAGAAGGCGAGTAGGATGTTGGCGCATCAGCTCCGCAAGCGGGATGCGGCTAGAGAAATTGGGGGAGTGAGGGAGAGGGGTGGGAACGTAGTGCAGAAGGGGCCAGAAGTAAATGGGGTCTTCAGAGACTTCTATAAGGAGCTGTATCGGTCAGAGCCGCCGACAAGGGGAGGGGGGATGGAGGGCTTCTTGAACAAATTGAGGTTCCCCAAGGTCCAAGAGGAGCTGGTAGAGGGGCTGGGGGCGCCGATAGGGTTAGAGGAGCTAGTCAAGGGGATTGGGCATATGCAGACGGGGAAGGCGCCAGGGCCAGACGGGTTCCCGGTGGAATTTTACAAAAAATATGCGGATTTGGTGGGCCCTGTGCTGGTACGAGCCTTCAACGAGGCATGGGAGGGGGGGGCTCTGCCCCCGACAATGTCGCAGGCACTGATCTCTCTGATCTTGAAGCGGGACAAGGACCCCGTGCAGTGTGGGTCATATAGGCCGATCTCGCTCCTGAATGTGGACGCCAAGTTGCTGGCAAAGATCCTGGCTACTAGGATAGAGGATTGTGTGCCAGGGGTGATACACGAGGACCAGACGGGTTTTGTGAAAGGGCGGCAGCTTAATACGAACGTGCGGAGACTGCTAAACGTCATCATGATGCCGGCAGTGGAGGGTGAGGCGGAGATAGTGGTGGCATTGGACACGGAGAAAGCATTTGATAGGGTGGAGTGGAAGTACCTGTGGGAGACGCTGGAACGGTTTGGATTTGGGGAGGGATTTATTAAATGGGTGAAGCTGCTCTATTCGGCCCCGACGGCAAGTGTAGTGACGAATGGTAGGAGATCGGAGTATTTTGGGCTCCACCGGGGGACCAGACAAGGGTGCCCCTTGTCCCCCCTGCTCTTTGCACTGGCAATTGAACCGTTGGCGATGGCACTGAGGGGCTCAGGGGGGTGGAGAGGGCTGACAAGGGGCGGGGAGGAGCACCGGGTATCGCTATACGCGGACGACCTGCTGCTATACGTGGCAGACCCAGAGGGGGGGATGCCGGAGGTGATGGAACTGCTAGCAGAATTTGGGGACTTTTCGGGGTACAAGCTAAACTGGGGCAAGAGTGAGGTATTTGTGATACACCCAGGGGACCAGGAAGAGGGAATCGGGAGACTCCCGTTTAAGAGAGCAGGAAAGAGTTTTAGATATTTAGGGGTGCAGGTGGCAAGGAACTGGGGGACTCTCCACAAGCTGAACTTCTCCAGGCTGGTGGAACAGATGGAGGAGGAGTTTAAGAGGTGGGACATGGTGCCGCTGTCGCTGGCGGGCAGAGTGCAGTCCGTTAAAATGACGGTCCTCCCGAGGTTTTTGTTTTTATTTCAGTGCTTGCCCATCTTCCTCCCTAGGGCCTTCTTCAAAAAGGTGACGAGTAGCATCATGAGCTACGTGTGGACGCACGGCACCCCAAGGGTGAGGAGGGTCTTCTTGGAGCGGCGTAGGGATAGTGGAGGGCTGGCATTACCCAATCTTTCGGGGTATTACTGGGCGGCAAATGTATCGATGGTGCGCAAGTGGATGATGGAAGGGGAGGGGGCAGCTTGGAAACGAATGGAGAGGGCGTCCTGTGGCAACATAAGCCTGGGGGCCCTAGTAACGGTGCCATGGCCGTTCCCTCCCACGAGGTACACCACGAGCCCGGTGGTGGCGGCCACCCTCAAGATCTGGGGGCAGTGGAGGCGACACAGGGGGGAAGTGGGAGGTCTGATTGAGGCACCGTTAAGAGGGAACCATAGATTCATCCCGGGGAACATGGACGGGGGATTTCAGTGCTGGCACAGGGTGGGCATCAGGCAGCTGAAGGATCTGTTTGTAGATGGAAGGTTTGCGAGCCTGAGAGAGCTGGAGGAGAAATTCGGGCTCCCCCCGGGAAACATGTTTAGACATTTGCAGGTGAAGACATTTGCTAGACGCCAGGTGGAAGGGTTTCCCTTGCTCCCCAGTAGGGGGGCGAGTGATAGGGTGCTCTCGGGGGTCTGGGTCGGGGGGGGAGGATATCGGACATCTACAAAGTAATGCAGGAGGCGGAGGAGGCATCAGTAGAGGAGCTGAAAGCCAAGTGGGAGGGGGAGCTGGGAGAACAGATAGAGGATGGGACATGGGCTGATGCCCTGGAGAGGGTTAATTCTTCCTCCTCGTGTGCGAGGCTTAGCCTCATTCAATTTAAGGTGCTACATAGAGCCCATATGACGGGGACAAGGATGAGTCGGTTCTTTGGGGGTGAGGACAGATGTGTCAGGTGTTCGGGAAGTCCAGCGAACCATGTCCATATGTTTTGGGCATGTCCGGCACTGGAGGAGTTCTGGAAGGGGGTGGCAAGGACGGTGTCGAGGGTGGTGGGATCCAGGGTCAAACCAGGATGGGGACTTGCGATCTTTGGGGTTGGGGTGGAGCCGGGGGTACAGGAGGCGAGAGAGGCCGGAGTACTGGCCTTTGCGTCCCTAGTTGCTCGAAGAAGGATACTAATACAGTGGAAGGACGCGAGGCCTCCAAGCGTGGAAACTTGGATTAATGACATGGCAAGCTTTATTCAGTTGGAAAGGGTCAAATTCGCCCTGAGAGGGTCGGTACAAGGGTTCTTCAGGCGGTGGCAGCCTTTCCTCGACTTTTTGGCTCAGAGATAGGGCACAGAGGTCGCAGCAGCAGCAACCCGGGGAGGGGGGGGGGGGGGGGGTGGTGGCAACAACGGTTGTGGTGGGTTATTAACGGTTGAGATGCGGGCAAATTTGCTCGCAGTTCATGTTTGATGTTGATTGTTGCTTTGTTTGTTTTTGGGGAGGGGGGAGGGGGGGAGGGACAACGCGCGCGCGAGTTCGGGCGGGGGGGGATATTTGTTAAGAGGGAACATTTTGTAATATTTTATAGTTAGTTGGGATAAATATCTTCATGTAAAAATTTCTTTCAATAAAAATTATTTTTAAAAAAAGGGACAATTTAGCCTGGCCAATCCACCTACTCTGCATATCTTTGGGTTGTGGGGTTAAGACCCTCGCAGACACGGGGAGAATGTGCAAACTCCACACGGGCAGTGACTCGGGGCCAGGATTCAACCTGAGTCCTTGTCATCAGGAGGCAGTAATGCTACCCTGGACAGATTCTCTAGATCACTCACCTTGGCCTTCAGTGACTTATTCGCTTTGGCCACCGCAGACGGCTCCGATTCCAGAGAGGCAATCTGATCACTGTGGCTTGAAAGAGCCACTTCCACATCGTTTTTTCGTGGCTCCATGGGTTTCCACGGTTTGACTGGTTTTCCCCAGAGTCTCTATAATGGGGACCAAGGCCACTTCCATTGATTTCCAAATGTCCTCCAACACAATTCGTCAGTGCTTTTCGAACTCCTTCGCTAAGGCACTCGAAAGCACCTCCGCCGTTAGTGACCGGAGCACGACTCCACCATTTTGCCTGCCGATGAACTCTGAGAGTCCTCCGACTCCGTCGACAAACTTCTGCCTTCCTCCTTTTGTCCCATGACTTTTTTTTGGCATTTCTGTCAAGCAGGATCCTTATTGCATTCGCTGTGTGGGTTTTCAAAAGATAACAGCCTGTGGTTCGAAGGAAAAGGGGCAGAAAGTACAGTACTCCAGCGGGAGCTCACCTGTGTGCATCATCTCCCGACATTGTATCACCGGAAGTCCCGTCAGCTCCTTTTAATTTGAATTTTAAAATTCAGTTTTGTTGATTTTTATGGGATATTGAAGCAGTTCTGGGCAGTTCAGGGCAATCTGAATTTGTGTTCCTTTTGTTTGGAGGGAAAACCTATCAAATACTACGCTCCTGCATGCTTCATCCGATGCCGGTGTCTATGTATTTACATTGTGTATCATGTGTTGCCCTATTATGTATTTTCTTTTCATGTACTAAATGATCTGTTTGAGCTGCATGCAGAAAAATAGTTTTCACTGTTCCTCGGTACAGAGTTATTGAAATGTTAAAATATTAACAGTCCATGGCTGAAATTCCCCAGCCTCTGATTGTTGGCGGGATTCTCTGAACCCGCCGGCAGTGCACCCCCCCCCCCCGCAGCATGGGGTGGCTTCAATGGAAATTCCCATTGACAGCGGCGGCCACAGGGAACCCCGCTGTCAGCCAGCGGCACGAGAAACACACAGCTGTGAGGCCGGAGACTCCCACCCCACATGCTCACACGTGAAATTATTTCAGAGAAAATCTTTCCCGACAGCGAGTTCTCAGTCTTGCCTTTCTAAATGGCACAGTGTGGTACTGAGCTAGATGGAACAAGAGTTAGCTGATCTCAGCTGGTTGAAGAGGTGAGGCACATGATAGTTTTGTATTAAATTTCCTGGGCTAAGGAAAGAAAGCATTAATCAAGGATCCTGTCTAGTGGCCCTGCTGGAACATGTGGACTGTTAATATATCTGGCTTATTTAACTGTTTCAATAACTCTTTTGAACGGGTTTTTGAAAGGTTTTCATTTTCAAGTAAAAACTACCAGAAATCAGAGCATTTAAGTCAATCCCAATAATCTAGGCCCCAAAATCATGTTTTGGCATCTAGTCGACCGTCTGCTCCACCCTTTGCAGCTCCAACATGCTGCACTCACATTTGTAAGTCAGTTTCAATTTTTCACCCCATCAATGCATGTTTCACTTCCAGCTACCTTATAACTGGGCAGAATGGATGAATCGGGTGATTAGAGCTTTGTTCTAAAGATGCACACGAGTTTAACATAGGCCCACTTTTTGAGTTGGATGCCTTGAGGTTTCAAAGTTTTGACCACCCATTCCGACCATTCATCTTTATTCTCGGCCTCTCAGTCCACCCCCATTTGTGAAAACTTTTTTGCGGCCTCAAAGGTTAACTTGTACAACTGGCAACCGCAGTATTTTATGTCAAAGCCATCCTGTGCTAAGCAAAAAGATTTACTGTGATTTCTGACGATCCATTTGAGACTGCTGCCTATTCCTTCACGCTTTGCACTGGCCCAGTTAATGTTAAAAGTGGACTTTCTTCACAAGCCTGGTTCTTGTTATAAAAAAGTAAGTTTTTCAATTTTTAGAAAAACCAGATCGCTAAACCCCATTCGCTGAGGGACTGAGATGTTAATGGGCGCGAGGGAAGATTGGATCTCCACTCCTCCTGGGAATTTAAAAAATAAATAAATTTAGAGTACCCAATTCATTTTTCCAATTAAGGGGCAATTTAGCATGGCCAGTCCACCTACCCTGCACATCTTTGGGTTGTGGGGCGAAACCCACGCAAACTTGGAGAGAATGTGCAAACTCCACACGGACAGTGACCCAGAGCCGGGATCGAACCTGGGACCTCAGCACCGTGAGGCAACAGGGTTGACCACTGCGCCACCATGCTGCCCCCACTCCCCTGGGAATTGTGTATTGTGTGTTGTGTGTATGTATGTGAAAAGTGTATGTATGTGAAAAGTAAGAGTTTTCAGACTGTCCATGAGAAAGACATTCTTGAATTTCAGTGACTGCTCACTCCTAATTTTCTGTGCTTGTTTTTGTTCTGATTTCAGTCAGTTACTTGGCATGCTCTTTATTCATGTTCTGTGCAAATATACAGTACAAAATGTTAGCTCATGAATGTTAGGCAGCGGGATTCTCCATTGGCGGGATCCTCCCCTTTGCTGGCAGCGCACCCCCCGGCCGCAGGTTTCCCGATGGTGTGAGATGGCCACAATGGAAAACCCCATTGGCTGGCTGCGGGAAGGGAGAATCCCACTGCCGGCAATGGCACGCCACTCCACGCCAGAAAATAGCGCTGGCGGGATGGAGAATCCCACCAGGATTTTCAATTTATCAAGGAGGCAGTGAGAGATAACAGGCTGCAGGGGCAAAATAAGTGCTGAAACAGTCATCTGATCAGGGAACTTTTCACTTGCAAGAGAATAGCCCAGTTATCTGTTGTTAAGACATATTTTCGTAAAACCTCTTGGAAATGCAGGTTTTTGATTTTATATTCTGTATTTTCCCCTCCTTAATAAAAAAATTGCAGGTATGAAAAATAGTCAGTGTGGAACCCTTGCATTGATACATAGAAACATAGAAGATAGGAGAAGGAGGAGGCCTTTTAGCCCTTCAAGCCTGCTCCGCCATTCATCACGATCATGGCTGATCATCCAACTCAACAGCCTAATCCTGCTTTCTCCCTATAACCTTTGATCCCATTCGCCCCAAGTGCTATATCCAGCCGCCTCTTGAATATATTCAATATTTTAGCATCAACTACTTCCTGTGGTAATGAATTCCACAGGCTCACCACTCTTGGGTGAAGAAATGTTGTCTCCTCTAGAACATAGAACATAGAGCAGTACAGCACAGAACAGGCCCTTCGGCCCTCAATGTTGTGCCGAGCCATGATCACCCTACTCAAACCCACGTATCCACCCTATACCCGTAACCCAACAACCTCCCCTTAACCTTACTTTTATTAGGACACTACGGGCAATTTAGCATGGCCAATCCACCTAACCCGCACATCTTTGGACTCTGGGAGGAAACCGGAGCACCCGGAGGAAACCCACGCACACAGGGGGAGGACGTGTAGACTCCACACAGACAGTGACCCAGCCGGGAATCGAACCTGGGACCCTGGAGCTGTGGAGCATTTATGCTAACCACCATGCTACCCTGCTGCCCATTGCTACCCTGCTGCTCTCTGTCCGAAATGGTTTATTTTGAATCTTCAAACTGTGACCTTTGGTTCTGGGCACACCTACCATCGGGAACTTCTACCCTGTCTAGTCCTGTTAGAATTTTATAAGCCTCTGAGATCCCCCTTCATCTGAATTCCAGCGAGAACAATCCTAACCTCATCAATCTCTCCTCATGTGACAGTCCTGCCATCCCTGGAATCAGTCTGATAAACCCTCGCTGCACTCCCTCGAGAGCAAGAACATGCTTCCTCAGCGAAGGATACCAAAACTGCTCACAATACTCCAGATATTTCACTCGCTCACCACAACAATTATCATGCAGTAATCCCAGATCATGATCCTTTAATATAATTTGTTTTTATTAGATCAGCACAGAGGTATAAGAACATAAGAACATAAGAACTAGGAGCAGGAGTAGGCCATCTGGCCCCTCGAGCCTGCTCCGCCATTCAATTAGATCATGGCTGATCTTTTGTGGACTCAGCTCCACTTTCCGGCCCGAACACCATAACCCTTAATCCCTTTATTCTTCAAAAAACTATCTATCTTTACCTTAAAAACATGTAATGAAGGAGCCTCAACTGCTTCACTGGGCAAGGAATTCCATAGATTCACAACCCTTTGGGTGAAGACGTTCCTCCTAAACTCAGTCCTAAATTTACTTCCCCTTATTTTGAGGCTATGTCCCCTAGTTCTGCTGTCACCCGCCAGTGGAAACAACCTGCCCGCATCTATCCTATCTATTCCCTTCATAATTTTAAATGTTTCTATAAGATCCCCCCTCATCCTTCTAAATTCCAACGAGTACAGTCTCAGTCTACTCAACCTCTCCTCATAATCCAACCCTTTCAGCTCTGGGATTAACCTAGTGAATCTCCTCTGCACACCCTCCAGTGCCAGTACGTCCTTTCTCAAGTAAGGAGACCAAAACTATATTTCCATAGCCAAATCTTTACTCCCTGTGAATGTGATTTGTGGCCAGATATTACACTTGATAAGAACCCAGTTTCAGACTTGTAGGTAGAAGGACTGTCATTAATGTTTGTTGTTCATTTTGGGAACGTTGCTGTTGATCCTTTTTACAAATATTTTTCTAATTAAAGGGCAATTTAGCATGGCCAATCCACCTACCCTGCACATGTTTGGCTTGTGGGGGTGAGAACCATGCAGACATGGGAGAATGTACAAACTCCACATGGACAGTGACCCAGGGCTGGGTCCTCGGTGCCGTGAGGCAGCAATGCTAACCACTGCGCCACGTGCTGCCCTGTTAATCATCTTTATTAATTAATTGGTTGGAGTTGTTCACAAGTTCGCAGATGACATAAAGAAAAGTGTACAGTGATGTGGTGAATCACATTCCTAGTAATTCACACTGTGTTATATTGTATGTGTTGTGTTCTTGTAAGCTCGGTATACAAGCAGTTGCGCGGTTCTGCTCATAGGGGGAGATGAGGAGTTTGTACTGGGCTCCACCCTTGGCTCCGCCCATGGCTCCTCCCACTAACTGGAAGTATAAAGATCTGCAGTTGTGAGCCTGCTCCCAGTTCATCTCATCGCAGGCAGGCTCAGTTGTAAGACTATTAAAACCACTGTTCACTTCCAATCTCGTGTCTTGTGAATTGATGGTCACATCAAGTGATTTAAGAGTTTACAAGTCAGTAAGTTGAAGTCAACCAGTAAATGTGCCACTGTGAATAACTGAAATTCTATGTTGTATTTGGATCTGTGAAAGTCCAGCATGTACACACCCAACCCAAAGTGGGCAACTCAAAATTATATTGTTGAAAAGAGAGAATTATTGCTGAAGCATTTTGTCTTGCAATCATCAAGATAAATGCAAGAATGCCAAACTTTAAATAATCACGGCAGCTTATAATAATAATCTTTTTATTGTCATAAGTAGGCTTACATTAACACTGCCATGAGGTTACTGTGAAAAGCCCCGAGTCGCCACATTCCGGTGCCTCTTTGGATACACAGTGGGAGAATTCAGAATTCTCAGCAAGTACGGGAATTGAACCCGCGCTGCTGGCCTTGTAGTACAGGAGAAAAAGATGTTGATTGGTTGTCAAGTCTTTGGCTGAGGCGTCACCATGGAGAAAGTAACAAGGATCTCTGGGCTCCCCAAACTCCCAGATCTCTCAAATAAAAGGTAGAGGGGGCGATTCTCCAATATTGGGCCCAAGTGTTCGCGCCGTCGTGAATGCCGTCGCGTTACACGAAGGCGCAAACCGGGCCCGGGTACGACAGATTCTGGCCCACACAGGAGGCCCCCAACGTGAAGGTGCCCCCCCCCCCCCGCACAGTCCGCCCCGGCCGTTCCCACAGAGTTCCTGCCACCAGTGACCAGGGGTGAACGGTGCCGGAAGGACTCTGTCATATCGGCGCCGTCGCTCGGCTCATCCGGGCCGGAGAATTGGCGACCCCGCCGATTCCAGCGGCCGGCGCTGCGACGGCGCAAATGGCGCTGATTCTCCGCACCTCGGAGAATCGCGCACCGGCGTCGGGGCATGGTTGCGGCGATTCTCTGGTCCGGTGTGAGGCTCGGAGAATCGCCCCCATAAGGTTTGAACGTATTCCTTTTGTTTGCAGAGAACTGGTCCCTGCGTATGAATGACAGAGTTATCGACCCAAAGTGTTAGCTCTTTTCTCTCTGTACAGATGCTGTCAGACCTGCTGAGATTTTCCAGCATTTTCTCTTTTGTGTCAGTTTCCAGCATTCACAGTAATTTGCTTTTATGAATGTAAGTTGCTTTGAGCAAGTATAAATGGGCCTCAACAAAATAACATGTGAGAAATGAAGACAGCCAAAGCCACTGCTTCAGGGCAACTGAATGGGTTTGATTTCCATTTATCACTTTTGCATTTGAGCATTTTAATTCACGTTTTGGATTACATTCTACAATCAAGCTTCTTTTTCTATGAAATTGAGCTTTTTATTCACTTCTTGCCCTGAAGTATCTTTTACTACTGCTTAATTTAAGCTAAATGCTTCACATTGTTTTTATGGATGAATACTTGTTTAAAACTGTTGGCTAAACCTGGCCAGGAAAAGTGCACACAAGTCTGGAGAGAAAGGTGGGTTAGAAAGGAACTTCTCAATTACTTTCAGGATTCCAAGGCGGGTTCCTGAGCAAGTTCTAAGAGAAACCAACATATCAGCCTGCCAACAAAGGTCACCATGAACTGGGAGTTGACCCATATTCTGCCACTTTTATGAGACCTTCCATTTTCAACATTTCAACAGCATAATATTAAAATTAAGTTAACGTTTCAAAACTTTTAATTAACCACAACTGTGAGGAATTAAGAACAAGGACACAATGGTCCCTTGTCCGAAACTGTAGTCGGTTATGTTACTCCCTGTTGTGACTTCATGAGAATTTCATTACAAATGTTGCATTGGGTAATGCAAAGGGCTCAGCTTTTAAAACGTCACTATGATACACTTAGCACTAATTTATTATGTGCCTCAGTTCATGTTCACTGTATCTCTCTGCAAAGAGACGCAGAGTGTCATGTTTAGCCAGGGGAAAGCAATCAAACAATAACTCAAATACTAGTAAGCAATGGCATTTTTCCGACTGCCTCAACACTATTCTATGCAACTAGTTTGACTGTATTCTGACAGGAGCTGTAGAATGGCATTGTAGAATGATTATAGCACTGATGTACCATCAATTGGACTCGAGACACAATGCCAATCCCCTGGTGTACTTTGAATCTCGATCTTTCCACCAATAGAAACCGGTTCTCCCCATCTAAATTTTTTTCATTTTAGAGTACCCAATTATTTCTTTCCAATTTAGGGGCAATTTAGCATGGCCAATCCATGCCAAACTTTTAATAAGCCACAACTGTGAGGAATTAAGAACAAGGACACAATGGTCCCTTGTCCGAAACTGTAGTCGGTAATGTTACTCCCTGTTGTGACTTCATGAGAAGTCCTGCACATCTTTGGGTTGTGGGAGTGGGACCCATACAGACATGGATAAAATGTGCAAACTCCACACGGACAGTGACCCGAGGCCGGGATGGAACCCAGGACCTCAGCGCCATAGGCACAATGCTAACCACTGTGCCACCTTGCCGTCGCCTCCCTATCTATTCTGTCTGGACCACTCGTGATTTTGAAAACCTCTATCAAATCTCATAATCTTCCTGGTTCCAAGAACACTACCCTGGCTTCTCCAATCTATCCATTTGACTGAAGTTCTTTATCCCTGGACCATTGTCACCAATCTTTTTTGCACCTTCTCTAATGCCTTCACATCCTTTATAAAGTGTGATGCCCAGTGGACACACTACCCCAGTTGAGGTTGAGTGAGGATTTTATATAGGGTCCTCATTACTTTCTTGATTTTATCATCTATGCCCCTATTTATAAATCCCAGGATCACATACACTTATTAACCCCTCTCTCAACCTGTCCTGCCACCTTCACTGAATTTTGCACAGTGATTTCCACGATCTGCACTCCTTTTAGAATTTTACCCTTTATTTTAGAACATATAGAACGTAGAACAGTACAGCACTGAACAGGCCCTTCGGCCCTTGATGTTGTGCCGAGCAATGATCACCCTACTTAAACCCACGTAACCCGTATACCCGTAACCCAACAATCCCCCCATTAACCTTACACTATGGGCAATTTAGCATGGCCAATCCACCTAACCCGCACATCTTTGGACTGTGGGAGGAAACCGGAGCACCCGGAGGAAACCCACGCACACACAGAGAGGACGTGCAGACTCCACACAGACAGTGACCCAGCCGGGAATCGAACCTGGGACCCTGGAGCTGTGAAGCATTGATGCTAACCACCATGCTACCGTGAGGCCCCATATTTTGTAATGGTTCTCTGTGTTTTTCCAACAAAATGAATCACTTCATACTTATCTGCATTACATTTAGTCTGCCACTTACTCGTCAGCCTATGTCATCTTGCCCTGGTCCTCTACCACTAC
Source organism: Scyliorhinus canicula (assembly GCF_902713615.1). NCBI lineage: Eukaryota > Metazoa > Chordata > Chondrichthyes > Carcharhiniformes > Scyliorhinidae > Scyliorhinus > Scyliorhinus canicula. The sequence goes on along the minus strand of NW_024055989.1, from coordinate 14,349 downwards.
CCTTCTCACAGTTTACAACTTCCAAGTTTTGTGACATTTACAAGATTTGCAATTGTGTCTGGTACACCAAAATCCAGATCCTTATTTTATATCAGGAAAGTCAATGATCCTGTAAGATGTAGAAGGAACAGGTGCTCAATCCAAACCATTTGTCGTAAGGAGGTTCCAGTCAATATTAGGGAAGTTGAAGTCACCCATGACAACAATTCTGTTACATCTACACCTCCACAATGTTTGTAAGGATGGTGGAGGAGGGAATATTTGAGAAAACTCCGGATGTGGATCATGCCCATCGATCTTTAAGGCAGAGGCCAAAAGCTGGGAAGGGAACTGAATCCGAATATACCAATACATTGGAGCTGAACTGGCCAAATTTCAGGTTTCAATAAGGCCAAAGTGGCTCCTCTTCACAGTAAGGTCCAGTTTGGTATGTTATACCCAGCCAAACTTTGGGTAACTTTTCAAGACAGTAAACATTATTGTTTGACACTGGAGGAAGTGGTAATTTAATTAAGGAACATGGACTGGGGAAGGGCTAAAAATAGAAAGCTTTCTTTTGTTCTGTGGTTAATATTTTCATGTTGGTTTACATGATATATTGTTAAAATATTGAGTTGCTGTTGTACACAACTTAAATGTGGGGACGATTACGCATTATGCGCGTTAATTAAGTTGAAATTGTTCGATTTTCGCTGTGATGTATTTTTATATTGCATGTACTTTTTAATGTTTGCTCAAGTTAAGATAGTTATTACCAATTTTTATTCTCTGTTTCGCTTACATTGGTTAACACACAGTTAAGTTAATGAGGTGATTGGGAGAAATCTGAGTCACTGGGGAAGAAGACAAAGAAGAAACGAATGAAAGAGGGGTAATCAGGACAGTTTGGGTGGTACTCAATAATTCTTTTTTCCAATTGAGGGGAAATTTAACATGCCCAATCCACCCAACCTGCACATCTTTGGGTTGTGGGGGTGAAACCCACACAAACACTGGGAGAATGTGCAAACTCCACGGACAGCGACCCGCGGCCGGTATTGAACTTGGGTCCTCAGTGCCGTAGGCAGCAGTGCTAACCACTGTGCCACCGTGCTGCTCATCACCATTGTTATTCGCACTAGCATTGAACCCCTTGTCATTGCATTGAGATAGTCCAGAGAGTGGAGGGGTATTAGGCGAGTCAGGGAGCATAGAATATTGCTATATTCCGCCGACATACATTAAACCCTCTGGAGTCTATGGACAAAATAATGGATCTATTAAGGAAATTTGGGAAGTTGTTGCGTTATAAGCTAAATTTAATCGAAGAGTGAGGTATTTCCGGGAAATGCCCAGGGAAGGAGTACAAATCTGGAAGTTTTACCATTCAAACTGGCCAAGCCGAGGTTTAAATACTTGTGTATACACATAACACATGACTGGGCATAATGCTCAAATGAAACTTGTCTAGTTTGGTTGAGATAGTGAAAGGAGACCTGAAGAGGTAGAATTCCCTGGCAGGAAGAATACAGACAATTAAGATGAACGTACTACCGAGATTCTTATTTGTCTTCCACACTCTTCCAATATTGCTTCCAAAAGCATTCTTTAGTAGGCTGGACAGATTTTGGAATTTGTATGGGCACGTAAAACTCCCAGGATTCGGAAGATCATTTTGCGAAGAGGACAGAAGGTGGGGGGATGGCACTCCCAAACTTATTATACTACTGCTGGACGTCAAATATAGAGAAGATGAGGTGTTGGTGGGAGGAAGAGAAATCCAAGTGGGTTCCGGTAGAGGAGGCCTCCTTTACCTCCTGCATGAGAGCCTTGACGACAGCCTCACTCCTGTTCTCTCTGGGATGATAAATGAGGAATCCTGCGGTTGCATCTTCACTCAAAATATGAAACTAATTGAGGCGACACTTTGGACTAAGAGGCATGTCAACACCGGCCCCATTATGTGGGGATCGTTGGTTGAAGCTGGGGAAAATGGATGCAATGTATAGTAGGTGGTGCAGGGAAGGGATAGAATGGTTGAAGGACCTATTTATTGAAGGAAGATTTGCAAAACTGGAAGTAATTCTTCCAGTTTAGGAAATTTGAATTACCATAGGGTGCGAATTTATAGATACATTCAGGTCCAAGACTTTGCTTACAAAGAACTGCCCTTGTTTCTCCATCTGCTGGAATGTAGGCTACTGGAACAGTTGTTAACTCGACGACCTAGGGGAAAAGGAAACTTTGAGACATTTATGAGTCGCTACTGGAAACTGATAAGGCACCAATGGAAGAAATAAGGAAGAAGTGGCAGGGGGAGTTGGGAATCGAGCTGGGAGGGGGGATCTGTAGTGAGATCGTGCACCAAATTAACTCAACTTCATCCTGCGCTCAGATGAACCACATCCAGTTAAAGGTAGTGCACAGGACTCATATGACGAGGGCTCAAAGAGCAGATTTTTCCCAGAAGTAGAAGATGAGAGTGAAAAGTGCTGGAGGGGATCAGCAAATCATTTGCATATTTTCTGGAAATGCTCAAAGCTAAGTGTTTTCTGGGCTGCAGTATTTAAAACAATAGCGGAGACAGTGGGGGTCAAATTGGCACCGTGCCCTTTGGTGGCAATCTTTGGGGTTTTAGAACTACCAGAGCTGTTGGAAAGGAGGGTGGCTAATGTAGTAACCTTTGCCTGAAATGCTCGCACTCAAAGTATTGTCTTGCATCTATGATTTTGTCTATATATATGTTTCTGGAACATACCTCTTCATTCACCTGAGGAAGGAGCAGTGCTCTGAAAGCTCGTGTTTGAAACAAACCTGTTGGACTTTAACCTGGTGTTGTAAGACTTCTTACTGAGCTCACCCCAGTCCAATGCCGGCACCTCCACATCATCACTAATTGCAAGACAACAAATCTTATTAAGTTGGAGATCTATGGTGCCACTGGGGGTTTCAGCATGGCTGGAATTTTTGAAATGACAGATAATTAAATATATACTCAGGGGATCGGAAGAAAAGCTCTTTTGTGAGATGGAAGCTCTTTATATCCTTGTGTAAATAAATTTTTGTCGCCAAAGGGTAAGGAGTGCATTTAGGGATAGGAGAGAGAAATGAGGTGTTATTTTGGGGAGGGGAAAAAAGGGGATAATTTTTTTTTCAAACTGTTTGTAACCTGTTGCAAGTTAATTGCTGTTTATGAATGTAACTTTGTGTTTGACGTAAAATATACTTATTTAAAAAAAAGCAATGACCCGAACACGGATCCCTGGGGAACCCAACTGTATGTCTTCCTCCAGTCTGAAATTCAACCATTCGCCACTGCTGTTTCTTATCACACAGTCAACTTTGCATCCATGCTGCTGCAAGCATTTTATTGCATGGGCTTTGCTAACAAGTATTATGTGCCACTTTATCATTTGCCTTTTGGAAATACATGTACACCAGATCAACTGCATGGAACACGCCCTTCGGCTCAACTTGTCCATACCATAAGACCATAAGACATAGGAGCAGAAGTAAGGCCATTCGGCCCATCGAGTCCACTCCACCATTCAATCATGGTTGATTTCAACTCCATTTACCCGCTCTCTCCCCATAGCCCTTAATTCCTCGAGAAATCAAGAATTTATCAATTTCTGTCTTAAAGACACTCAATGTCCTGGCCTCCACCGCCCTCTGTGGCAATGAATTCCACAGACCTACCACTCTCTGGCTGAAGAAATTTCTCCTCATCTCTGTTCTAAAGTGACTCCCTTTTATTCTAAGGCTGTTCCCCCGCGTCCTAGTCTCCCCTGCTAATGGAAACAACTTCCCTACGTCCATCCTATCCAAGCCATTCATTATCTTGTAAGTTTCTATTAGATCTCCCCTCAACCTCCTAAACTCCAATGAATATAATCCCACGATCCTCAGACGTTCATCGTATGTTAGGCCTACCATTCCTGGGATCATCCGTGTGAATCTCCGCTGGACCCGCTCCAGTGCCAGTATGTCCTTCCTGAGGTGTGGGGCCCAAAATTGCTCACAGTATTCTAAATGGGGCCTAACTAGTGCTTTATAAAGCCTCAGAAGTACATCCCTGCTTTTATATTCCAAGCCGCTTTATTTTTACCACTAAGCTAGTCCCAATTGTCCGCATTTGGCCCAAATCCCTCTATACCCATCTTTAAGAGGGCGGATTTCATCGACCCTCTTTGTAAACTCATCAAAAAACACAAGCAACTAGTTAGCATTGCTGTCTCACGGTGCTGAGGACCTGGGTTCGATCCTAGCTCCGGATCGCTGTCCGTGTGAAGTTTGCACATTGTCCCCGTGTCTGCGTGGGTCTCACCCACACAACCCAAAGATTTAGCCCAGTGTGCTAAACCAGCCCCTAAAATCTGTGCGTCTGTCCACTTGAATATTTGGGATCCCATGGTATGATCAATCAAGAATTTTCCAACGTAGGTTTTCCATTGTAACCACCCCACGCCACCAGGAAACGGGCGGGTGGAGGTGCGCTGCCTGCAGGGAAAGTGAACTGCAATGACCAGTGAATTCTGGCTGATAACACTGCCAACACTACCACAGCTTCCCCTTAAAACCAATTACAAATCTAACTTTTCCCAGTTTTGATGAAAGGCCATAAATCTGAAACATTGGTCGGCATCTTACAGCTGGGGAACTTGCTTCGCCGCCGAGGAACCCCCCCCCCCCCCCCCCCCCCCCCCCCGTTAATCAGGGTTGCCTTTGCTGGGACTGGAAATCCAGGCCATTAATTCTAGTTCTGTCAGATGCTGCCAGACTTTCTGAGTATTGCCAGCGTTTTCTGGTTTGTTTCTGACGTATTGTGAGAAGTATCTTTTCTTCATTTTGGTTGGTTGGTTGAAGGAGAAATGCCAGCCAGAGCATTGGAAAATTCTTGATTGATCATACCATGGGATCCCAAATATTCAAGAGGACAGATGCACAGATTTTCAGTTTAATGCCCCATTTGAAAGGCAGCCACCTCCAAAATGCAGCTGTCAGTACAGCACTAAAGTGTCAACCAAGATTGAATCATGGGGCAGGATTGAACTCTCAACCGTCAAAAGTCAGAAGTGAGTGTGCTTATAACTAAGGCTGACATCTTGTACTGCCAAGTCTCCAAAATGTTGGAGGGTGAGGAGGTCCATGCCAACTGGTTATTTTGCACGGACATGTGCAACCTGTCCTTGCAGCAAGATGGCATTTCATGTCTCAACAGGCACAGACCCCCTATTGGCTGCCAAAGATATTGAATTCTTTATGTTCCTCCAAGAACATTAATATATTTGGGGCGTGGTGAGTTGCAGTGTGATGTAGGGCTTTCCATCTGATTTCAATCTGCCTGAGGTCGTCCTTTAATCTGCTGTAGCTCCTCTCTTCACATGTTCTGAAACAACATGTGTTCGTGAGCAACTACGCATTGTGGAATGATGTTTGAGCCTGAAATCAGCTGTCCACCATGCCCCCAAACACATTGGGTACAGAAGTGTATGAAAGAATACTTTTTTATTCTTGAGAACCCAGGCTTCTTTTTCAGCTTGTGCCAATCCTGTGGAAAAAATGTTTAATCTTTTGTTTTGCATATTCTGCACAAAATGCCACCATAAGCAAATACCATTCCTTGCCTTAAAAGGGTTACAACAATTCCCTTAAATAGTTAGCAGTGATGTACTTGTGCATGTACAGGTACCAGCAGACAATTGCGGGCAACCGAGTTAATTAAAAGACTGAACAATACATTTTCATTTTATCCTTTAATCATCCAGCCTGCTCTCCATTCCATGGTATTGTAAAATAATCTTTTACTTAAATGCATTATTTTAGGATCAAGAGCAAACATAATCCCCAACCTCAAGTCTTTCTCTTGTACCTTCCCCACTGTCAACTCTATTAACACGTGCACAACCTCTTTGTCACCAACATTGAGGGCATTTATTCAACCGCCTCTATTGCTAGCTTTTCCATATAGCCAGACATCCCACCAGGATTCACTAAACCTCAACTATACCATCACCATTTTGTAACCCTTCCCCAGCACATCTCATTCTTATTACGTCTCCCTGCTCCTTCACACTCACTACCACTAAATTGTCGACCAACCAATTTTCCTTCTGATGGCAGGCCATCAACCTGAAACATTAAACATTGGTTTCTCTCACCCAAGATGCGGTCTGAGTATTTCCAGCGTGTATTTTTCATATATATTTTTATTGTGGAATGTCTTCATGCTCTCCCAAGCTAGTTGTTATTGTAAAGAGGTTCCTTCCCTTGTGCATTGTCCCCCACACTTCAAAACTGGTGTCAACACCTCTCAAAACTCACCCTCGACCCATTTGTCCTCAGAAATGACCAACTCCCCCTCCAAGCTCCACATAAGTACCGATCTCTCCTACAACTCCGGCCTGGATTTTTGCTGCTGCGGTGGCTCACTCAAGTTGGGAGATTTCAGGGTAGCGTGGTGGCACAGTGGTTAGCATTGCTGCCTTATGGCGCCGAGGCAGCAATGCTAACCACTGCGCCGCCGCGCTGCACATTCTCCACGTGTTTGCGTGGGTTTCGCCCCCACAACCTAAAAGATGTGCAGGGTAGGTGCATTGGCCACACTAAATTGCCCCTTAATTGGAAAAAATGAATTGGGTGTGTGAAATTTTAAAAAAAAACAATAAAAAAAAAAGTTGGGAAATTTCCTGCCTCGATAGACTCAGCTTGGTTCAAAGGACTCCAGGACACTCAATTTTTGCTATGGGGAGACAGGGGATAGGATAGACTGGCTATCCCTCACCTCTTTCTCCCTCTTACTGCCATGCCACCTCCATGCCTACTCATTATCCCACTCACTCCCATACCACCTCCTTAGCCACTCACCGAGTATACACGATGAGAAGATCTCTGGATCCACGAGGAGATGAAACAAACTTCTACAAATTTAACAAAGCTCTCATTCTTACACACTTCAAAGTGAAAATAGCTCCTGCTCATGAAACCTATAACTTTTTAAAGCTTCAAACGGTTATTCTGTTACAAAAAAACACTTCTATTCCGTACCTACATTGGGTGGGGTTACAGGGATAGGGTGGAGGTGTGGGCTTAAGTGGATGCTCTTTCCCAGGGCCGGTGCAGACTCGATGGGCCGAATGGCCTCCTTCTGCACTGTAGATTCTATGATTCAAAGACAGTGAATTGCTTAATTGCCTCTTTAAACTGTCAATCAAACTATGAACTCAAGAGCCTCCAGTTGAGATGATGCTTTGTAGCTTTTGAAGCAATTGTTCATTATGACATAAGAACACCTCTTGGGAAATGCCAACAAAGAACTCTATTGAAAGTGTGGAACTGGTCACTGTCTGTGTGGAGTTTGCACATTCTCCCTGTGTCCACTTGGGTTTCTCCCCCACAACCCAAAGATGTGCAAGGTAGATGGATTGGCAACACTAAATTGCCCCTTAATTGGGGGAAAAAATAATTAGGTACTCTAAAATTAGAGAAAAAAAAGAACAGGTGGCATGTACTTTTTTAGCCTATACCTGATAGCCTGTCAATCAATGTAGCCCAACAAAAAGTGTTTTGCTAAACGTATATCTTTAGCCTTTCTTCAAGCTTATAGACCAGGGCATTTAAAAAAAACTTCAGATCATGAGATTTAAATGGAACCTATCCACCATTCAAATACATCTATGTTTACGTCCATCAATTTGTGACTCCTGCGCTGTGGGCTAGGGCCCTTGTGTCTGCCAGGTTGGGGCCTGTTTAAATTCCGCATGGCTCTGCTGAGTTCAGGTTTCCACCTGTGTGAATCATATCATGCCCTTTTCCAATAGAAAACAATTGATCTTTTGCAAATGGGGTTGGATATCCAAAGCGTGGTACATTGGCGAGAATATGCAGATGCTGCGACAACAGATGAGCGGACATCGTGCGACAATCGCCATGCAGGAATGTTCCCTTCCAGTCGGGGAACACTTCAGCAGTCAAGGGCATTCAGCGTCTCATCTTCAGGACGCATGACAACGCAGAATCGCAGAGCCAAGTTCCACACGCATGAGTACGGCCTCAACCTGGACCTTGGATTCTTACGGTGTTGATATGCAAGACCTGAATGATGGCCTTCCAACACGTACACTGGCACTAGCCTGTTAGCTCATGAGAAAATATACTGATGAAGGTGCCGTGAGATCTTGGAGAGAGATCTAAGGTGACAGATAAAATTATTATAAAATGGTTAAATCAGAGCTTGGCAAAAACAAAGAAGAAAAGCTTAATGACTAGTTTCAAGGATAGTTACATTTGCACCAGTTTGCCTGTTGTAGACTTGTGTAAATTTGTGGTTGGGTTTGGATTTGAGATTTTTTAACAAACCATCTGACTCGAGTCAACATTAAACCCCTCCCACATTATTTCTGTCAATGACCATTCCTCAGAACTGAATCAATCAATAAATAAAGAGAATAAACATTTCATTGGACGCAGCTGTGAAGATGAGGATGGGATTCTTTGTCACATTGTAAAATTGCCGACAATCCTCACGAGGGGCGGAATTCTCCGACCCCCCCGCAGGGTCGGGGAATCGCCCGGGCCCTTCATAAATCCCGCCATGGCCGGAATTCTCCGCCACCCGGGAATCGGCGAGAGTGGGAATCCCGCCCCGCCGATCGGCGGGCCCCCTGCGGCGATTCTCCGGCCGCTGTCGGGCCTCTCCCGCTGACGTGGTTTAAACCACCTCTGGGGCCGGTGGGAGCAGGCGGCGCGAGTGGGCCCCGGGGTCCTGGGGGGGGGCGTGGGGCGATCGGACCCCGGGGGGTGCCCCCACGGTGGCCTGGCCCGCAATCGGGGCCCACCGAACGGCGGGCGGGCCTGTGCCGTGGGGGCACTCTTTTTCTTCCGCCACCAACACGGCTCCACCATGGCAGACGCGGAAGAGACCCCCTCCACCATGCATGCGCCGGTGGTGACGCCAGAGGCCGCTAACACTCCGGGGCATGCGCGAACTCACGTCGACCGGCGAAGGCCTTTCTGCCAGCCCCGACGCCGGTCGGCATGGCGCCAAAGGCTGTTGGCGCCAGTTGGCGGAGCGGGAGCCACTCCGGCGCGGGCCTTGCCCCTAAAGGTGAGGAATTCTCGGACGCCGGAGTGGTTGGCGCCACTCCGCTGCGCCGGGACCCCCCCCCCCCCATCCAGGTAGGGGAGAATACCGCCCTTTGAGTGGAAAAGAGATATTGGAACAATTATATTCATGTTCAAATATTTGAAATAGTGAAAAACCTAATCATATAACGATATTCTGAAGTTTTACTTGATTTCGTTTTGAGGCTTGGAGTATTTTATGTAGAACTTTCTCTTAGATTTAAAAAGCTCCAGGTGTAGCATGCATATCATCTGTGGGGCAAAACATAAACAGTTTGGCCTTTTCTCATTCCAAATGGCATGGTGGCACAGTGGTTAGCACTGCTACATCATAGCATCAGGGACCTGTGTTCAATTCCAGCCTTGAGTGGAGTTTGCACGTTCTCCCTGTATCTGTGTGGGCTTCCTCCAGGTGCACCGGCTTCCTCCCACAGTGCAAAGATGTGCAGGTTGGGTGGATTGGCAGTGCTAAATTGCCCTTAGTATCCAAAGATTTTCAGGGTAGATGGGGTTACAGGGATAGGGTTCAAAGAATTTATTGTTCAGAAGGAGGCCATTCGGTCCATCGAGTCTGCACCGGCCCTTGGAAAGTGCACCCCACTCAAGCACACACCTCCTCCACTCCATCCCCTTAACCCAGTCACCCCAATTAACCTTTTTGGACACTAAGGACAATTTAGCTTAGTCAATCCAGCTAGGGTGGGGGAAGTGGTCATGGGTGGGGGTGCTCTTTCAGAGTGTTAATGCAGACCCAAAGAGCCAAATGGCTTCATTCTGCATTGTAGGGATTCTATGTGCCCTGTGTTGTTTCTAACAGATGTGCAGTCTGAAATCTGATACATTAATAATGATGTGTTACAAATATATCATAAATGTTGAGTGAAGCTTGGAGCTCTTGTCTTTGGAACTGAGGATTCCTTTATCTCCAGATCAGATAAAGTTGCATCTGCTTGAAAATCTTTAAACTGTCAGTGAAGCTGTATCGCATGTATGTGCCAGCAGTAAATTACATTGACAGAAAGGATCTTCCAGATGTTTCATAAATCAGACATCGGGTTTAACTACAAGAATGGCTGCAAGTCACATTTAAGTGAGATTGATAAATATTCATTGTGATCTCCTTTGGCTACAAATTAATGAGTGTCTGTGGATAGTCTACAAGTTTAGCATCTATATAGAAGTGACAAAGTGTTATCAGTGGTGGAAAAAACAGTTCACCTAATATTGACACTGGTCAACGTGAAAGACAACATGCCACGAGCAACTCCTCATTTGCTTTTGCTGGTTGGAAGCTGCTGACACGCTAATCATGTCTTTTAAAAAACTTTTGCCTGAACAAATATTCACCGGATTATTGCTACTATCCAAAGCAGAGTGTGTTGATTTAGTGAATTGCATTAACTGTCTTTCTTGACATCTTATTTTAGTGGTATGTGTGGTGCAAGATTTACTATCTGAGGGGGATTTATAGGGTGTGATTTTCAGTCTTTTAAATGCTGTGGAGTTCGTAATGCAGCTGAAAAGAAACATTGGGCAAAATTCTCGGGTCGCAGGATTCACATTTCCTGCTGGCAGCCTCGCCAATGGGTTTTGCGGCGGCGTTCGGTGGTTTCAATGGGAAATCCCATTGACGAGGCAGGAAGACAGAATCCCGCTGCCAGCGAATGGTGTGCCGCTGAGAAATACGTGGCTGGGGGACAGGAGAATCCCGCCGATTATTTGCTGATTTGATTTTCCAGAAATTTAGGAGTTTGCACATTCTCCCCGTGTTTGGGTAGGTTTCACCTCAACAACCCAAAGATGTGCAGCTTAGGTGGATTGACCATGTTAAATTGCCCCTTAATTGGAAACAAATATTGGGTATTTTAAATTTCTTTTTAAAATAAGGGGCAGGATTCTTTGTGAATCGGCGCGATGGCCCGAACCCAGCGCCAAAAACGGCACGAATCACTCCTGCGTCGGTCCCCCGAAACGTTGCAGCCGGGAATGAGCTAGTAGTGGCGTGACACCATTCGCGACAGCATCACCAGTCACGGACGTGCGCGCCATCAGTGACGCCGCGTGGCGTTACTGCACAAAATACACCCTGCCCCGGAGATCCAGCAAAATGGCCACCCATCGCGCAAAGCCAAGTGAGTCCCATCACTGCCTGCCCCCTTTACCCCTTCCCCCATATCCCCCTTCCCCCATATCCCACCTTCCCCCATATTCCCCCCCATCCCACATATTCCCATATCCCCCTTCTCCTATATCCCCTTCTCTTACATCCCCCATATCTCCCCCTTCCCCCATATCTCCCCCTTCCCCCATATCTCCCCCTTCCCCCATATCTCGGGTGGAAATCAGGAATAGTAAGGCGAAAAAGTCACTGATAGGAGTAGTCTACAGGCCACCAAATAGTAACATTATGGTGGGGCGGGCAATAAGCAAATAAATAACTGATGCATGTAGAAATGGTACAGCAGTTACCATGGGGAATTTTAATCTACATGTCGATTGGTTTAACCAGGTTGGTCAAGGCAGCCTTGAGGAGGAGTTTATAGAATGTATCCGTGATAGTTTCCTAGAACAGTATGTAATGGAAACTACGAGGGAACAAATGGTCCTAGATCTGGTCCTGTGTAATGAGACAGGAATGATTAATGATCTCATAGTTAGGGATCCTCTTGGAAGGAGCGATCATAATATGGTGGAATTTAAAATACAGACAGGGGGTGAGAAGGTAAAATCAAACACTAGTGTTTTGTGCTTAAACAAAGGAGATTACAATGGGATAAGAGAAGAGCTAGCTAAGGTAGACTGGGAGCGAAGACTTTATGGTGAAACAGTTGAGGAACAGTGGGGAATCTTCCAAGCGATTTTTCACAGTGCTCAGCAAAGGTTTATAACAACAAAAAGGAAGGACGGTAGAAAGAGGGAAAATCGACCGTGGATATCTAAGGAAATAAGGGAGAGTATCAAATTGATGGAAAAAGCATACAAAGTGGCAAAGATTAGTGGGAGACTGGGAAATTTTTAGGGGGCAACAGAAAGCTACTAAAAAAGCTAAAAAGAAGAGTAGAACATAGAACAGTACAGCACAGAACAGGCCCTTCGGCCCTCGATGTTGTGCCGAGCAATGATCACCCTACTTAAACCCACGTAACCCGTATACCCGTAACCCAACAATCCCCCCATTAACCTTACACTACGGGCAATTTAGCATGGCCAATCCACCTAACCCGCACATCTTTGGACTGTGGGAGGAAACCGGAGCACCCGGAGGAAACCCACGCACACACGGGGAGGACGTGCAGACTCCACACAAACAGTGACCCAGCCGGGAATCGAACCTGGGACCCTGGAGCTGTGAAGCATTGATGCTAACCACCATGCTACCGTGAGGCCCCAATGAGTAAGATAGAGTGAGTAAGATAGAGTATGAGAGTAAACTTGCTCAGAATATAAAAACAGATAGTAAAAGTTTCTACAAATATATAAAACAAAAAAGAGTGGCTAAGGTAAATATTGGTCCTTTAAAGGATGAGAAGGGAGATTTAATAATGGGAGATGAGGAAATGGCTGAGGAACTGAACAGGTTTTTTGGGTCGGTCTTCACAGTGGAAGACACAAATAACATGCCAGTGACTGATGGAAATGAGGCTATGACAGGTGAGGACCTTGAGATGATTGTTATCACTGAGGAAGTAGTGATGGGCAAGCTAATGGGGCTAAAGGTAGACACGTCACCTGGCCCTGATGAAATGCATCCCAGAGTGCTAAAAGAGATGGCTAGGGAAATTGCAAACGCACTAGTGGTAATTTACCAAAATTCACTAGACTCTGGGGTGGTCCCGACGGATTGGAAATTAGCAAACGTGACACCACTGTTTAAAAAAAGGAGGTAGGCAGAAAGCGGGTAATTATAGGCCAGTTAGCTTAACTTTGATAGTAGGGAAGATGCTGGAATCTATCATCAAGGAAGAAATTGTGAGGCATCTGGATGGAAATTGTCCCATTGGGCAGACGCAGCATGGGTTCATAAAGGGCAGGTCGTGCCTAACTAATTTAGTGGAATTTTTTGAGGGCATTACCAGTGCGGTAGATAACGGGGAGCCAATGGATGTTGTATATCTGGATTTCCAGAAAGCTTTTGACAAGGTGCCACAGAAAAGATTGCTGCATAAGATAAAGATGCATAACATTAAGGGTAAAGTAGTAGCATGGATAGAGGATTAGTTAGTTAATAGAAAGCAAAGAGTGGGGATTAATGGGTGTTTCTCTGGTTGGCAATCAGTAGTTAGTGGTGTCCCTCAGGGTTCAGTGTTGGGCTCACAATTGTTCACAATTTACATAGATGATTTGGACTTGGGGACCAAGTGCAATGTGTCCAAGTTTGTAGATGACACTAAGATGAGTGGTAAAGCAAAAAGTGCAGAGGATACCGGAAGTCTGCTGAGGGATTTGGATAGGTTAAGTGGGCAGCACGGTAGCATGGTGGTTAGCATAAATGCTTCACAGCTCCAGGGTCCCAGGTTCAATTCCCGGCTGGGTCACTGTCTGTGCGGAGTCTGCACATCCTCCCCGTGTGTGCGTGGGTTTCCTCCGGGTGCTCCGCTTTCCTCCCACAGTCCAAAGATGTGCGGGTTAGGTGGATTGGCCAGGCTAAATTGCCCTTAGTGTCCTAAAAAATAAGGTTAATGGGGGTTGTTGGGTTACTGGGATAGGTATACGTGGGCTTGAGTAGGGTGATCATTGCTCGGCACAACATCGAGGGCCGACGGGCCTGTTCTGTGCTGTACTGTTCTAATTCTAAAAAAAGTGAATGGGCTAGGATCTGGCAGATGGAATACAATGTTGACAAATGTGAGATTATCCATTTTGGTAGGAATAATAGCAAAAGGGATTATTATTTAAATGATAAAATATTAAAACATGCCGCTGTGCAGAGAGACCTGGGTGTGCTAGTGCATGAGTCACAAAAAGTTGGTTTACAGGTGATTAAGAAGGCAAATGGAATTTTGTCCTTCATTGCTAGAGGGATAGAGTTTAAGACTGGGGAGGTTATGCTGCAATTGTATAAGGTATTAGTGAGGCCACACCTGGAATATTGTGTTCAGTTTTGGTCTCCTTACCTGAGAAAGGACATACTGGCACTGGAGGGTGTGCAGAGGAGATTCACTAGGTTAATCCCAGAGCTGAAGGGGTTAGATTACGAGGAGAGGTTGAGTAGACTGGGACTGTACTTGTTGGAATTTAGAAGGATGC
>NW_024055988.1:20000-67088 GCF_902713615.1 Scyliorhinus canicula | reverse complement strand
AAGATGGCCTCCAGACGTATCGCTTCCAGATGGCTTGTGCTTCCTTTTTTACCGAGGAGTGTCGAAGTTCCGAAGCAGAGAGGGTTCGGGAGAAGAAGGCGACTGGTCTCCCTGCCTGGTTTAGAGTGGCTGCGAGAGCAACCTCTGAGGCATCGCTCTCTACCTGAAAGGGGACGGATTCATCCACTGCCCGCATGGCCGCTTTGGCAATGTTCTCCTTGATACGAGTGAAGGCCTGATGAGCCTCATCCGATAGAGGGAAGAGTGTGGCCATAAATAGTGGGCGGGCTTTGTCCGCATACTGAGGGACCCACTGGGCATAATAAGAGAAAAATCCCAGGCACCTTTGAGGGCCCTGGGACAATGAGGGAGAGGGAGTTCTAAGAGGGGGCACACACGGTCCGGGTCGGGGCCCAGGTGTCCGTTCTCCACGACATAGCCGAGGATGGCTAGCCTGGTTGTGCGGAAAACGCATTTCTCCGTGTATACGTGAGGTTGAGCTTCTGGGCCGTCTGGAGAAATCAATCGAGGTTAGCGTCATGGTCCTGCTGGTCGTGGCTGCAGATGGTGACGTTATCCAGGTACGGAAACGTGGCCCGCAGCCCGTACTGGTCCACCATTCGGTCTATTGCTCGTTGGAACACCGAGACCCCATTAGTGACGCCAAAGGGAACCCGGAGGAAGTGGAAGAGGCGGCCGTCGGCCTCAAACGCCGTGAAGTGGCGGTCCTCCGGGCGGATTGGGAGCTGGTGGTATGCAGACTTCAGATCCACCGTGGAGAAGACTTTATAATGGGCGATCTGATTCACCATGTCTGCAATTCTGGGGAGGGGATACGCGTCAAGGAGCGTGAACCGATTAATGGTCTGGCTATAGTCCACTACCATTCAGAATTTTTCCCCTGTCTTGACGACCACCACCTGAGCTCTCCAGGGACTGTTACTGGCCTCGACCTCGGTTCTGATAAATACCCTGTCCTGCAGGCTGTATTGCCTGCTGTGAGTGGCTACGGGTTTGCAGTCCGGCGTGAGATTGGCAAAGAGTGGAGGGGGGTCGATTTTTAGTGTGGCGAGGCTGAAAATAGTGAGTGGGGGCAAGGGCCCGCCGAAGCTGAGTGTGAGGCTTTTCAGGTTGCACTGGAAGTCGAGTCCCAGTAGGAGTGGGGCGCAGAGTTCAGGGAGCACGTACAGCTGGAAGTTTGAGTAGCTGGTGCCCTGGATCGTTAGGGTCGCGATGGTGCGCCCTTGGAGGTGAACAGAGTGGGAGCCCGAAGCGAGGGAGATAGTTTGCCGTGCAGGAAAAACAGCGAGCGAACAGCGTCTTACCAGTTCTGGGTGTACGAAGCTCTCGGTGCTCCCGGAGTCGAAGAGGCATGGTGTCCAGTATCCGTTGATTTGAACGGTCATCATTGAATTTCGGAGGTGTTTTGGATGCGACTGGTCCAGTGTCACTGCGCTGAGTTGCGGGTAGTCGTCGGCTCGATCAGCTGTGCTGGAGTGGCCCCGTGATGACTGCCCTCTGAGTTCGTATTCTTCTAGACGAATTTCTGAGTTGGAAGAGATGGCCACCCCCATGGATCGCACGTGGCAGGCGGTGAGAAAGATGGTGGCCCCCATGAGTCGCACGTGTCGTTTGGGGGCGGAGTCGGAGTACAGGCCACAGCTAGGAGTTAGGAGGGAGGCCTGCTTTGCCAGGCAGACCCGGGCATAGTGTCCTTTGCGACCGCAGCTGCTGCAGGGCGTGTTACGGGCCGGGCAGTGCTGCCGTGGGTGCTGAGGCTGTCCGCAAAAGCGGCACATTGGGGCTGTGTGATGGCTGGGTGGCCGCGCGGCGCAGGCCTAGGGCAGTCGCTGGTCGGGGGCTCAGGATGGGGTCGCTTGGTCCTTTTACGCGCCGGGCAATGTTTGGGTGGACGGTCAGGATTGGGCTTGCGGCTGATTGGGGGTCGCTTTTTAAAAATAAATTTAAGAGTACCCAATTCATTTTTTCCAATTAAGGGGCAATTTAATGTGACCAATCCACCTACCAAGCACATCTTTGGGTTGTGGGGGCGAAACCCAAGAAAACACGGGGAGAATGTGCAAGCTCCACACAGACAGTGACCAAGAGCCGGGATCGAACCTGGGACCTCGGCGCTGTGAGGCAGCAATGCTAGCCACTGCGCCACTGTGCTGCCACTTGGGGGTCGCTTTTTAATGTCCAGCTCCACGGTCTGAGTCCGCCATGGAGGAAGTGCGGGGGCCCGTATCTGCAGCAAAAGCAGCTAGTTTTACGGCAGGACCCTGCTAGTCCCTGCAGTGCGAGGAATATGTGGCCCTTTCACACCAGTTTCTCTGGCGTGAAAGTCAACAGTTCTTACGGCGTAGGGGCATAGTCCCAACAACAGTGAATTCAGCCCACCGTGTTAACTATCAGAGAGAAGGGCAGCAACCAAGAAATTGTAGAAAGTTCCTTCTTTATTTAAATAAACATTTTATTAAGGCATTCATGGTTTTATAACAACAAAAGATACAAATACAAATGTAAACATGATTCAGTGCGTAATACCTCCCTCCATCGGTTCTCACTGTTCCCGCCTAAACTAAACTAACATAACTCCCCCTGCCCCCTTAATCCATAACCCCCCACCATTGTTGAGTCTGCTAACAGTTTAGTTTTCCCCGAAGAAGTTGATAAACGGCTGCCACCTCTGAACGAACCCTAACATTGATCCTCTCAGGGCCCACTTAATTTTCTCAAGCCTGAGAAACCCAGCCATGTCGCTAAGCCATACCCCTGATTTTGGGGGCTCCGAGTCCCTCCACGCTAATAAGATCAGTCTCCAGGCTACCAAGGAGGTAAAAACCTCTCTCACCCCCTGGACCCCCGGGTCTTATGACAAGAAAGTTCCTTCTGAACAAAGTTTCTCACCTATAAATATCTGAACCCAGTGGCGGACTGGCCAGGGTGTCAGCTTGCCCGATGGCAAGTGGGCCCCTGATGAAGTGGGCCCCCTATATCAAATAAAAATGCAATAAAGAAACAAACACAGACAACTGTTTTAGTAATAAAAAGGAATAAGAAAAAAAGAGAACAGGACACAAATAAGCAGTGCATGAAAAGGAACGAAGCAGGGGAGGTAGTGGAAGGATGTGGAATAGGGGGGCCCGGGTTGGGCATAATTAAGGAAATTCCATGTTTTCAGCAAGAGTGTGTGAATTTAAAGATAAAGTTACAATTCGTGATTTGAGATGGTCAGCAACTTCAAAGGATATCAAGCAGTAGTCTTGGTTCAGCCGGTACATCGGTCCGGGGCCCGGAGAGCCAAGAAGGGGCCCGTGAATCTCTGAAGGGCCCTTAAAAATTATAATTGATTAGATAAATAAATCTCCAACTTCTTTCCTGAGATTTGTATTCTAACTTAATAAAATAATTGTTTTTAAAAAGAGCAATACCAAATAAAAATGGAATAAAGAAACAAACAAATAATCACTCAGTGTATGAAGGAACGAAGCAGTGTTAAACGGATGTGAAAAGGAGTGGGGGGAGGGGGGGGGGCTGGTTCACCTGGGTCGGACATAGTTGGAAATTCACGTTTTCAGCAAGAATGTGTGAATTTAAAGATAAAGTTACAGTTCGTGATTTGAGATGGTCGGCAACTTGAAAGGATATCAAGCAGTACATAGGGTCGTGAGGTCACCGAAAAGGAGAAGCGGTACCTTTGACCGTGAATCATGAGGTCAAAGATATTGAAGTGATAAGCCATGATCGATAAACTCAAAGAGTTGCGACTTGTAACACTACACTGGTATCAAACTGGACATGTTAACTTTGTTCGTGGGACCATTCTTAATGTCTTACCATAGTCGGACCAAACTTCTAAGTTTCAACAGTTGTCTCAGTTGCTTGCTGGTGTGAACACTGGACAGTGGATTGTCTCCTCTTCTGAAGCTGCATAGGCCACAGTAGTATTGACTAATGAAAATAGCCTATTGAAGTGTAAGTAAGTTATTTTATATTTTTTATCAAGTAGGGGTTTATCTGGCGTTCCTTCAAGTTATTCTTGCAATCATCAATATTCAATTTTTCCCAATGTGGGCTATTTTTAATTAAGTTTTTTTTCAGGAATATTACCCCTACCAGCATGGAAAAGAAAAGCATAAATCTGGGTCACTAAAACGCAAAAAACAAAAAGAAGCAGAAAGGAAGGAATCAGCCAAGCGATGCAGGCCTATTACAGAGTTTATAATACCACAAGCACAATCCACATCAATATCCAGTTCTGCAACAAATAATCAAGAAGCAAGAAACAGTGCTCATGGTGATGATGCAATGACATGCGAGTTACAAGAACAGAGAAGAGCTACTTTGAATGTAGAGACAAATACAAGTGCATCCATTACTAATCAACCCAGGCCCAATATTTCTTCTGGCTTCCTTGTTCCGGTATCTGTACTGCCTGTAGTTGCAACATCTGAACACATAGCTTCAACTAGTGATAGGGAATCAGATATTCCTTCAATCATAAATGACTTGGTTTCTGAAGCACATCCTGTAAATGAACCCACGCAAGAAAATGAAAGATCAATTACTGGAATCTTCCAATATCCACCACGAGCAAAGCTAAAACAGTTTTTTGCTGAACATCCACTTCAGCCACTTGATGATCTGCCATTTGATGCTCGTTTGTATGAGAGGAAAATTATGAATGACTCAGTCCCAAGAAAATGGCTAACATATAACAAAGAAAATAGATGCTTATATTGTTCATACTGCTTAGCCTTTGAGTTTCCCAACACTTGTAATCCATCACCCTTTGTACATGGCTTTAGTGACCACAGGCGTATTAGCCAGAGCTTGACTTTACATGAATCGACAACACACATGTCAGAAATGCTCAGCATATATCAGTGTGGTTAATGATGGCACCTTAGATAAATTTTTTGCAGCATCGCTAATTAAAAGGAAAGAAGAAGTATTGAAGCAGAGAAGTATTGTCATGAGGATTATAGACATCATAAAGATGTTAAGCAAGCAAGCACTTCCTTTTCGAGGTCACAGAAATAAATCGGCCTACACTCTAGATAATGAGGTTCTGAATCATGGCAATTTTTTAGCTACAGTGCAGTTGATGGCAAGATATGACCCCATTATGGCAGCTCACGTTTCTGCAGTGCAAAACAAGTCTAAACAAAGAATCAAACGATTAGAGCAACAAGGAAATGCTCAAAGTAAAGGCCATGGTGGACTTATTACATATCTGAGTAAAACAACTATAAACATGTTAATCAAAATTATGAAGAATATGATACAAGAAAATTAGTCATGAAGTTTCTCAAGCAAAATATTATTCTATTCAGGTTGATTCAACACAAGATAATTCATCCATCGATCAGTTTAGCATTATTATTCGGTATGTGCTTAAAGGTATTTTCTGTGAACGACTACTTTCAGTTGTGCCAAGTAATGATGGTACAGACAGGGACTTTTTGATCTATTGATTGAAACATTACAGCATCTTAAAATTGACCCCCAAAAATGTTTATCTGATAGCACAGATGGCGCTGCAAGCTACCATGGCCAGTATAATGGTTTACAAAGTAAAATTGCTGATGTGGCTGATCAACATGTTCATTATGGTGCTATGCCCATGTCTTGAATTTTGTGATAACTGAAATAACAAAATGTTGTGTGCCTGCAGTTTCTTTTTTCAATTTGCTACAGAATAGCAACTTTTGTGAAAGCATCATACAAGAGAATGGCTGTATGGATGGAAGTTGTTGGAAAACATCTAGGACAAGAAAAATGAAATGATTAAAGCTAATTGGTGAGACCAGATGGTCAGGAAAATCCAATGCAGCAACAACTATATTTGGACTTTTTGATGATGCCGCTGCCAGTACTTTCGTAAATCTATTGACATGCTTATCAATGATACAAGATTCAGAAAAGTTTGATGCAAAAACAAAACATGAAGCAAATGTTTTACTTCAAAGTCTTCTAAAGTTTGAAACCATATTGACAGCATTTACTTACTTGTATATATTTGAAACTACAATCCCGTTATCAAGTTATCTACAGACAAGTGGTTTAGATATGTTTACTGCATGGAGTTTGGTAGATTCAGCTACAACAAGATGAAGGAACAGACAAGAACATTTGATAACATTCACTGCAAGGCTTTGGAGTTTGTAAATAAATGTAATGACAGGATTTCACAGATGAATATGGATGAAAATCAAGCATTGGAAATTGATGCGTTGGAAACAGCATTGCCAGTTAAGAGGCAGAGGAAGAAGAAAAGAATGGCAGATGAGCTTATTGATGATGAAAGAAATTCCTCAGATTCTCTAGCTGATTTTTGAGTAAATGTGTTTAACTTAATAATGGATCGCATTGTCCAGTCACTACAATCACGCTTTGTACAACACAAACAGTTGTATAAAGATTTGTCCTGCTTGGACCCAGCAAAGTTTAAAACTATTGCAGAGAAGGGCCTTGAAGATGAAGCACTGGAAGGTATTATTAAGCTGTTTCCACAAATCAGCAAAGATCAAGTAATATTGGAATTGTTTTCTTTTGCTTCAAACTTTGATGTATTAAAGCTATTGCTTAATGATGGTGAGAATATGGATTCCAGTTGCAACAATTGTAAAATTTGCAGCACTTGCCCATCGTGTGTAATAAAAATTCTGGCATCCAACAGACTTCATGACAAGGCATATGATAACCTTTATGAACTTTATAAATGTGGAGATGCCGGCGTTGGACTGGGGTGAGCACAGTAAGAAGTCTTACAACACCAGGTTAAAGTCCAACAGGTTTGTTTCAAACACGAGCTTTCGGAGCACGGCTCCTTCTTCAGGTGAATGGAAAGGCTTGTTCCAGAAATGTTTATATAGACACAGTCAGAGATGCCCCGGAATGCGAGCACCTGCAGGCAATCAAATCATCAAAGATGCAGAGAGAGAGGTAACTCCAGGTTAAAGAGGTGTGAATTGTCCCAAGCCAGTTCAGTCGGTAGGCCTCTGCAAGTCCAGGCTTGTTGGTGGGGGCCGAATGTAATGCGACATGAATCCCAGATCCCGGTTGAGTCCGCATTCATGCGTGCGGAACTTAGCTATAAGTTTTTGCTCAGCAATTTTGCGTTGTCGCGTCTCCTGAAGGCCTCCTTGTAGAATGCTGACCCGGAGATCAGAGGCTGAATGTCCTTGACTGCTGAAGTGTTCCCCAACTGGAAGGGAACAGTCCTGCCTGTTGATAGTCGCACGATGCCCGTTTATTCGTTGTCGCAGTGTCTGCATGGTCTCGCCAATGTACCACGCTTCGGGACATCCTTTCCTGCAGCGTATGAGGTAGACTACATTGGTCGAGTCGCACGAGTATGCGCCGCGTACCTGGTGGGTGGTGTTTCCACGTGTAATGGTGGTGTCCATGCCGCGAGACTGACCCCATCAGTCTCGCGGCAGATACGGAGGAATTCATCAGGCGAATGAGGCTCCGGGAATTCTTCCACAGACCCCAAGAGGCCGACAGCGAACCCAGGGACATGACCAATGAACCGGAACAGCAGACCGCGAGATCTGCAGTGCAGCAACCAAAAAGGAAAGAGTCAAATTGGACCCCTCCGGAAGGCCGCTGCCCTAGACTCGACATGTATGCTCAAGCCGTCAGAAGTCGTGTCAATGCCAGATTCATCACTCGCAATCACAAGGCAGCCTCAAACGTCACCCAAGCACAACGCAACGCCATCCGCACTCTCAAGACCAACCGCAACATCATCATCAAACCAGCAGACAAAGGAGGGGCCACCGTCATACTGAACAGAACAGACTACTGCAAAGAAGTATACCGACAACTCGACAACCAGGAACACTACAGGCAGTTACCCGCAGATCCAACCAAGGAACACATCCGCCAACTCAGCAGACTGATCAAGACCTTAGATCCAGACCTTCAGAACACCCTACGTGCTCTCATCCCACGTAATCCCCGCATTGGAGATCTCTACTGCCTCCCGAAAATACACAAGGCCAACACACCAGGCCGTCCTATCGTTTCAGGCAATGGGACCCTGTGTGAGAACCTCTCTGGCCACATCGAGGGCATCTTGAAACCCATCGTACAAGGTACACCCAGCTTCTGTCGCGACACGACGGACTTCCTACAGAAACTCAGCACCCATGGACCAGTTGAACCAGGAACATTCCTCGTCACAATGGATGTCTCGGCACTCTACACCAGCATCCCCCATGACGACGGCATTGCTGCAACAGCCTCAGTCCTCAACACCGACAACTGCCAATCTCCAGACGCAATTCTGCAACTCATCCGTTTCATTCTAGACCACAACGTCTTCACCTTCGACAACAAATTCTTCATCCAGACGCACGGAACAGCCATGGGGACCAAATTTGCACCTCAATATGCCAACATCTTCATGCACAAGTTTGAACAGGACTTCCTCACCACACAGGACTTTCAACCGATGCTATACACCAGATACATCGATGACATTTTTTTCCTTTGGACCCACGGCGAGACATCACTGAACGACTACATGATGACATCAATAAGTTCCATCCCACCATCAAACTCACCATGGACTTTTCTCCAAATTCAGTTCCATTCTTGGACACACTCGTCTCCATCAAGGACGGTCACCTCAGCACCTCGCTTTACCGCAAGCCCACAGATAATCTCACGATGCTCCACTTCTCCAGCTTTCACCCGAAACACATTAAAGAAGCCATCCCCTATGGACAAGCCCTCCATATACACAGGATCTGCTCAGACAAGGAGGAGCGCAACAGACACCTACAGATGCTGAAAGATGCCCTCGTACGAACGGGATATGGCGCTCGACTCATTGATCGACAGTTCCACCGCGCCACAGCAAAAAACCGCACCGACCTCCTCAGAAGACAAACACGGGACACCACTGACAGAGTACCCTTCGTCGTCCAGTACTTTCCTGGGGCGGAGAAACTACGACATCTTCTTCGCAGCCTCCAACACATCATCAGCGAGGATGGACATCTTGCCAAGGTCATCCCCACACCCCCACTACTGGCCTTCAAACAACCGCGCAACCTCAAACAAACCATTGTTTGCAGCAAATTACCCAGCCTTCAGAACAGCAACCACAACACCACAAAACCCTGCCAGGGTAATCTCTGCAAGACATGCCAGATCATCGACATGGACACCACCATTACACGTGGAAACACCACCCACCAGGTACGCGGCGCATACTCGTGCGACTCGACCAATGTAGTCTACCTCATACGCTGCAGGAAAGGATGTCCCGAAGCGTGGTACATTGGCGAGACCATGCAGACACTGCGACAACGAATAAACGGGCATCGTGCGACTATCAACAGGCAGGACTGTTCCCTTCCAGTTGGGGAACACTTCAGCAGTCAAGGACATTCAGCCTCTGATCTCCGGGTCAGCATTCTACAAGGAGGCCTTCAGGAGACGCGACAACGCAAAATTGCTGAGCAAAAACTTATAGCTAAGTTCCGCACGCATGAATGCGGACTCAACCGGGATCTGGGATTCATGTCGCATTACATTCGGCCCCCACCAACAAGCCTGGACTTGCAGAGGCCTACCGACTGAACTGGCTTGGGACAATTCACACCTCTTTAACCTGGAGTTACCTCTCTCTCTGCATCTTTGATGATTTGATTGCCTGCCGGTGCTCGCATTCCGGGGCATCTCTGACTGTGTCTATATAAACATTTCTGGAACAAGCCTTTCCATTCACCTGAAGAAGGAGCCGTGCTCCGAAAGCTCGTGTTTGAAACAAACCTGTTGGACTTTAACCTGGTGTTGTAAGACTTCTTACTGAACTTTATAAAGTCATCTGCACACTATCAGTTACTCAAGTCCAATGTGAGAGGACATTTTCAAAGCTAAAGATCATAAAGAAAAGGTTAAGAAATTCGCTGTCTGAGGAGAATTTGGAATCATACATGTTGCTATCCATTGAAAAGGAATTGTTAGATGAATTGGATGCAGAAGCAATTATTGGAAGATTCGCACAATCATCTAGCGAACACAAAAGATTGCTCTTAATATAGTGGACTGCATGCAATGCTCTATTGTGCTTTTGAACTATCTGTTAATGTGTAAATTGTGCAGTAAACTATTTAAAAATATCAACCAATTACTTAAAATTTTTAAAAATTAAAAATTCAATTATAACATTGTGTATTTACATTTGGAATCTACTGCCAGTAATATGTACAGTACATGTACACTGTAATTACTAAGAAATACACATTTTTTCCACAAAAGTTTTAATTGTACCCTTTTTTCCATATGTATTTTTTGAAAATTTGATTTATTCGTTATGAAAATTAAATGATAGCATTGTAGTTGTGGGTGGGCCCCCTTTGTCTCCTGGCAACCAATATTTTTAGACCCAGTCAGCCACTGTCTGAACCCATTCCCCCCCGGAAGCTGAAATTTTCAATCAGTTCGTCCTCAGATTCGCAAACTGCCCTCCACAAATAAACCCTAAACCTTTTTACCCCTTCCCTTTCTCAGACCTTGCATGACATGTCCATTCCCACCAGGATAAATCTATGGTTCCCGCATATCAGTGCCCTTAACGATGTAGACTCCAGTTTAAAACTGGTTGTCTAAACTGGTTCCATTCACTTAAGGAGGCTACCACCACCAGGCTGGCAGAGAATCTGGTCGAAAAGAACGGTGGATGTATTATCATCATGCTCTCAAACACGACCTCCTCCATCCACCCCCAAACTGACCCTTCCTCCATGACCTATTTCCAAACCTTAGTAGTTCATCAAATTTGGCAACGCCAACACCACTGACTGCCTATCTCTCTGCAAAAATGCTCTCCAAATGAAAGGTGCCTTGCCCGGCAATACAAAGGTCAAAATCAGCTTATTTATCTTCTCAAAAGAAATTTAGGTAAAATGATCGGGAGACTCTGGAATATAAATAAAAATTTTGGAAGGACCACTATTTTCACCATTTGAACCCTTCCTGCCAACAATAACAGAAGAGCATTCCACCTTTTCAAATCCCCCTTCACCCTTTCTACCAGTATGGCCAAATTCAGCTTGTGCAACAAAGCCAAGTCGTGAGCCACCTATATTCCCAAATATCTAAAATGTGGCCTAGCCAGCCAAATTGTCAATTTCTCCAAACCCATTCCCTGTTCCTGAGGGCTGACTGGAAACACCACTCTTCTCCACGCTGTGTTTACAACCCTAAAAGGAGCTAAACTTATTTAACCCCTCCATAATCTTTCCTACACTGGAGAGAGGGGCTGCTACATACAAGTCACCCGCGTATAGGGACACTTGATGCTCCATACCTCCCCTCTCTATACCCTTCCACTCTGTTGACAACCTCGGTGCAATAGCCAGTGGTTCAATTGCCAATGCAAAAAATAACGGGGAAAGTGGACACCTCTGCCTTGTTCCCCAATACAGTCGCAAGTACTCCACATTTAATGCCTTGGTACGATTGCTCACAGTGGGGGCCTTATACAACAATTTGATCCAAAAAATGAACCTAAGACCAAACCCAAGCTGCCCAGTGTCTAAAGAGGTATTCCCATTCTATCCGTTCTAACACTTCTCCGGATCCATGGAAATTATTACCTCTGGCTCCGAAACCGACAGGGGAGACATCACCACATTCAAAAGCCTCCTTATATTGGTTGATAATTGTCGGACCGTCACAAACACCCACTGGTCCTCAGTAACTACCCCAGACAGACATTCCTTCAAGCACGTTGCGAACACCTTGGCCTATAACTTTGCGTTGGCATTCATTAAAGATATGGGCCAATATGACCTACATTCCTCTGGATCTTTATCCTTCTTCAGGATTAGCGAGATAGAAGTCTGTACCAATGTGGTTGGCAGCACCTGGGACAATAAATCATTTAACATCCCCAGTAGATGTGGCCCCAGCTCTGTTGCAAATTTTAAATAAAATTCCCCGGAGAATCCATCTGGACCTGGAGCCTTCCCAGACTGCATGGAGCCAATGCGCCTTATAATTTCCAACAGCCCCAGTGGAGCTGCCAACCCCTGCACTTTCTCCTTCTCCATCACCGAGAGTCCAAACCATCCATGAATTGTATCATATCAGAGACCCCCTTTAGGGATTCTGACCTGTACAACCCTCGGTAAAAGGTTTCAAACATCCCATTTGCCTTTTCTGGATCAAAACCCCCAGCCCCGGGTCCTTAATTTGCACTATCTCCCTAGAGGCCGCCTGCTGTTTCAGCTGGTGAGCCAATCATCTACCGGTCTCTCTCTCCATGCTCTGAGAACACCCAACCCTAATCACCACCTCTAATGCCTCCCAGAACATTGAAGACCTCCTCGCTGTTATTAAACTCCAGGTAGGTTCCTTTGGCAGCAGCTATCCTCTCACAAACTCCCTTATCCAACAATGCCACATTCTACCTGCATGGCAGAGAATGCAAACCCTGGTTGAGACGTCAGTGGGCCTCCAGGACTGGCAGCGATAGGGAATCGATGGGACCATGATGGAATGGCCAGCTCACACGCAGGGATCACCCAGCTGGACAGTGGAAAGTGCGACCGTGGGCAGGAGTCGGACATTGTCAAATGATAAGGAGTACCTCAGCTCATTGCAGCGGGTTGGTATCATCCTCCATCCAATGGACCAGACCCGCTGTTATTGCCACCCAGGGCCCGCACCCCATAGTGCGGCAGGTATGTATTACAGAGGGCTTACAGGCAGGGGGTGGCCATGGGAGGGGTGGGCGACTGGCCCCTAGCCAGTCCTCCTCCTAGTCGATGAACCTGGAGCCGATTATAGTGTCCTGTGTGCGATGGCCCTGACGCATACGTTGTGCGGCCTACGGTGCCTGACAGGCCCCATTTTCATCTTCAACCTCGCCGCATCCTCCTCGTCAGAGGAGACCTGACATTCATCCACCTCCTCCAGCACATCACCCCTCTGCTGTGTCATGTTGTGGAAGATGCAGCAGGTCGCCACAATGTGGGTGACCTGCCCAGCGCTAAACTGGAGGTGCCCTCCAGAGTGGACCAGGCACCTGAACCGCATCTTCAGGATGCTGAAGCACTGCTCGATCATGTCCCTGGTTGCTGCGTGGCCGTCGTTGTAGCGGGACCCGACAGGATGCAGTTCCTACAGACCCACCTCACTGCTAAATGCTGACGCAAAGATCCTGGCAAAAGTTGTCCAGAGGTAGTTGCAGAAGATCTTTGTCAAGGGCAGGCAGCTAACAGCGAACATCAGATGCCTGCTAAACGTGATCATGACCTCATCTGGGGATAGAACACCAGAAGTGATCATCTTCCTGGATGAAGAAAAGGCCTTTGACAGAGTCAAATGGAAGTAGCTCATGGAGGTATTGGAGCGGTTTGGGCTCAGGCCAGGGTTCACCTCCTGTACAGTGCTCCCATGGTGAGCTACAACGTGGTACGGCCAAACACCACCAGCTTTAGATACTTCCGGCTGTACAGAAGCATGAGGCAGGGATGCCCTTTATCCCCACTACTGTTTGACCTGGCAATTGAGCCACACGCGATCACCCTCAGAGCGGCGAAAGGGTGGGGAGGTACCCAAAGGGGAAACAGAGAGCATAGAGTTTCACTCTGTGCGGACAACCTGCTCCTCTATGTCTCAAATCCCCGGGCGAGCATGGAAGAGATAATGAAACTAAAATAGTTCAGAGCCTTCTCAGATTACAAGCTTGACCTGAACAAGAGCAAGATCTTCCCTGTGAATCCACAGGAAGGAGGAACAAAGGTTGGAGGACTGCCGTTCAAATGGACTAAATTCCGCTACCTGGTGGTCCAAATTGCCCACATCTGGACACAGATCCACAAATGGAACCTGATGAGTCTGGTTCAGGAAGTCAAAATGGACCTGTAGAGGTGGGGCTTGCTCCCACTCTCCAACGCAGGTTGAGTGCAGATGATCAAAATGAACTTGATGCCTAGGTTCCTTGTCCTGTTCAGATCTTTCCCAATCTACATACCCAAGGCCTTTTTCAACGCAGTCAACAGGTTAATCATGGCCTTTGTGTGCGTGGGGAGGGGGGGAGAACCCGAGGATCCAAAAGAATGTCTTACAGTGGGGAAAAATGTGGAAGGCCTTGCCCTCCCGAACCTACAGTTGTACCACTGGTCGGCCACAACAGAAAGAGTACGGGGATGCGTCAAGGAACTGGGAGCAGAGTGGGCGAGGATGGAGGAGAGTTCCTGTGTAGGAACATCCCTCCGAGCGCTGGCCCCAACTGCAACGGTGCCAAGGAGGTCCAGCCAACCATAACCACATGTTCTGGTCCTGCTAGACTTGTTGGGAACTGGGCGTTCTTCTTTGAGGCCATGCCCAAGCTTGTGGCAGGGAGGGTAGAGCCATGCCCAAACGTGGCAGTCTTCCGGGTGTCAGATCAGTCAGAGCTCTTCACGGGGAGGGCGGCTGAAACCCTAGCCTTTGCCCCCCTGATCGCCTGCCAAAAATTTCTGCTTGGCTGGCGATCGGTAGCATTGCCCAAGGCTGCAGAATGGCTGTCTGACCTGGCGGAATTTCTCAGGCTGTAGAAAATCAAATTCACCATCTGTGGATCGGATGAAGGTTTCCACAGCATACGGAAGCTGTTCTTGCCTTATGTATTTTCTCTTCATGAACGGAATGATCTGTCTGAACTAACTACAATATTTTTCACTGTACCTTGGTACACGTGACAATAAACAAATCCAATCCAAGTGTCTGTAAATAAATGTCTTGGCCATGTTGAAGAATGTCAAATGTAAGAAAAGTACGGTTGTGTAAGAGGGGCCCACGGCCACAGTTGTTGTTGGGATGTCCTTCTGTTGCGAATATATGTGTTGGTTTAGCATTGTTTTGTAAATTGTTGGATACAAAATGAGAAAACTCAATAAAAAATATATTTCTTAAAATTCTGTACAGGATTAACTGGTAAAAAGTGGAGCGGAAGCTTTGTTTAAAACTGTCATTTGGAAAACCTGGTCTGGACTTTAGAATGCAAAGTGCTAAGGAAAGCATAATTATTAGAAAATTTGAAAGCATGTTTTGGAAGTTTGGAAACTATCACATGACAATCATTTGGGGTGATTCTGAGGAGAAATCCACAGAAACTAACTTGAGTTCAGAGAGAAATATGTCAATTTGACCACAACCAACCTTTGTGTTGTAAAGGGGCATTGTGGTAATGAGACAATTATACCTTTTTAAAAACTATTTTTATTCTAGGAATTTAACAGATATAAACAGAATATCAGAAGAACACATCAACCCAATAAACAACCACAACCCTCCAACCCTTCTGATAGCAACACAATGCCATATCCCGCCTTCCCCATTTTAACCCCCTTATCCCTACCAAAAAACACCCCCCCCCTCTCTCTCCGCACACACCTATTCTCTACCCATGCAAAGAACCTGCTCAACCTCGTCATTGTCATATGGGCCCTAAACACCACTTTAAACTGGATGACGTTTAACCGTCCACAAGGCCTCCAGCCATGTCCCGACCCCCACATTCCCTCCCAGCTCCGCCTCCCATGTGCGCTTAATATCCTCCACCGGTGCACCCTCCATCTCCATCAGTTCCTTATAAATATCTGACCACCTTCCTCTCCCCTATTTCATTCTCCAATAACAGCTTGTCTTGCAACACCGGAGGTGGCAGCCCCGGGAAGGACGGCACCTCTTGCTCATGCTCATGCAATCTGGAACATTTTCAAAAATAAATTTAGAGTACCCAATTATTTTTTTCCAATTAAGGGGCAATTTAGCGTGCCTAATCCACCATCTTTGAGTTGTGAGGGAAACCCACGCAAACACGGGGAGAATGTGCAAACTCCACACGGACAGTGACCCAGAGCCGGGATCGAACCTGGGACCTCAGCGCCGTGAGGCAGCAGCACTAACCACTGCGCCACCATGCTGCCAGCAATCTGGAACTTGCAGGTACCTAAAATCATTCCCCTTGGGCAACTCATACATTTTCTCCAACTCCTCCAACCTCGCAAATTTTTCCCTTATGAACAAGTCCCTGAAGTACTCAATCCCCACCTGCTGCCACCCCCGGAACCTCGGGTCCAGCCCCACTGGCACAAACCTATGGTTGTGGCGGATCAGCACCCAAAACGATGTACACGCCAACCCAAAGAGCTGCCAAT
Organism: Scyliorhinus canicula; assembly: GCF_902713615.1. Lineage (NCBI taxonomy): Eukaryota > Metazoa > Chordata > Chondrichthyes > Carcharhiniformes > Scyliorhinidae > Scyliorhinus > Scyliorhinus canicula. The sequence goes on along the minus strand of NW_024055988.1, from coordinate 50,910 downwards.
ACTGACCCCACACCTTTAACGCCGACACCACCACTGGGCTCACGGAGTGCCTGGCCGGTGAGAACGGCAAAGGAGCCCACTACAAAGCCCTCAAACATGTTCCCATACATGACATCATATCCACCTGTCCCTAGGCCAACCCCTCCTTCATGGCCCATTTCCTCACCATTGCACTACTTGCCGTCCAATAATAATTTATCAAACTTGGCAACACCAGCCCCCCCCCCCCCTCACCTTGCTCCATTCTAGAAAAGCCCACCGCACCAGTGGGGCCTTCCCCACCCACACAAACCCCGAGATCAGCACATTGATTTCCCTAATAAAAGACTTAAGGAGAAAGATAGGGAGGTTCTGAATCAGGAACGGAAACCAAGGCAGCAACGCTATTTTCACTGTCTGCACCCGCCCAGCCAGCAACAGCGGCAACACGTCCCACCTCATAATATCCGCCTTCATCCCTTCCACCAATCGAGCTAAGTTCAATCTATGCAGTTGGGCCCAGCACCGTGCCACTTGAATATCTAGGCATATGAAGCTCGTCCACACCACCATAAACGGCAACTCTGCTAATCTCCTTTCCTGCCCTTCTGACATTTTTCGGTAACACCTCACTCTTTCCTGTGCTCAATTTATGTCCCAAAAACTGGCCAAATTCCCCCAAGATCTCCATAGGCCCCCCCAATGCTGTTCATATATATAATAACAAGTCATAGCAAAATCCTATGCTCGGTACCCCCCTATAAATTCCTTTGCAATCCCTCGATACCCTAAATGCCATTGCCAATGGCTCTATCACCAAGGCAAAAAGTATCAGGGAGAGCGGGAATCCCTGCTCGTCAGACGACATCCTTGCCTCGTCAGGCGACATAGCCTAAAGTACCCCAACTCACTCTGTTTGTCCGCACACTTGCCACCGGCTCCTTCCACAGAAACCTGACCCGATCCACAAACCCTCGCCTGAACCCAAACCGCCTTAGCGGTTTGCCAACTCCACCTGATCAAAAGCCTCTCCGTGTCCATTGCCACCACTACCTCTACCTCCTACCCCTCCGAGGGTATCATAATCACATTAAGTAACCTTCGCCCACTTGCTGACAACTGCCATTCCTTCACAAAACTCGACTGGCCCTCCCCTGTCACCCTTGGCACACAGTCCTCAATCTGCAATACAAGCACCTTCGCCAATAGTTTGGCATTTACATTCAATAATGATATCGGATGATATGTCTCACACTGCTCTGGGTCCTTATCCTTCTTTAAAATCAGGGAAAAGGATGCCTGCAACAATGTAGGGGGAACTCCCTTCCTCTTCCCCCCCCCCCCTCGACCATCCACAAATGCACCCCAATATAGCGCATGGTCAGAAACCACAATCGCCTCATACCCTGAGTTGGCCACCCCCCGCAGCGCCTTGTCCATCACAAAGCAATCAATCTGGGAATACACCCGGTGCACATGGGAGATGATGAAACTCCTTTGCCCTCGGCCTCCCAAAACTCCACAGTTCCGCCACCCCCCCTCCCATGTGCTCCCATGAACCCCTTCAACTGCCTAGCCATTGTGATAGCCTCTGCGACTTTGGATTCGACCTATCCAGACCTGGGTTCAGGACCGTATTGAAATCAACACCATAATCATCTGATGCGTGTCCAGGTCTAAATCTTCCCCAACACCCACCTCATTAGTTCCATGTCGTCCCAATTCGGGGCATAACATTTACCAGCGCTACTGGCATCCCCTCCAGTTCCCACTGCCCATCACATATCTATCCCCCAGATCAGCCACATTGTTCCCCACCTCAAACGCCACTCTCTTGTTAACCAATACCACCACCCCCTCGTCTTCATATCCAGACCTGGGTGGAACACCTGCGCCCCCCATCCTTCCTCAGCCTCGTCTGATCTCCCAACTTCCACGTGTCTCCTGTAAAGTACCACGTCCAGCTTCAGATTTCCACAGATGAAGCCATGCGACCGTTTTAACCGCCCATCAGCCCTCTCATGTTCCATGTGGCTTGCCTGGTCAGAGGGTCTCCCCCCGCTCCCGATTAGCCATACCCCTTTTTGAGCCAGCTCCCAGCCCGCGTCACGCATTCCACCAGGCCCGCCCTTGGATATCCGCCACCATCTCTCCCTTCACAACTGCGCCACATGAACCACGCCCATGTCAGCAACCCTTCCTCTCTCCATCCCTCCCTCCTCCACCCTTCAACAAAAACCAACACCATGGCTCCACACGCCTCCCTCCTGTCAACCCCGCCACATCACTCTCATTATCTAGCCCGCTCAGTTGGCCCCCACCCAAGGCATCTGATTCCCCCTAACCCGCCAGCCCATCCCTCCCCCAATCCACCCCACCACCAACAAAGAAAACCAAAGGCACACTCACCATCGCCCGTTGAAACCCACCCCAAACTACCCACCCTGTGCACTTTACAATTAAGACAAAGCTCCTCTCCAAAGCTCAGTTTCTCACACTCCTCCCAGTCCACGGTTCCTCTTAATGTCCATCGCCTCCTCTGGCCAGTCAAACAAACTGCTGTTTCTGATGTGTCACCCACAAGTAGACAGGGTACAAACACCAAACTTCACCCCCCTTCTTAAAGACTCCATGGCCACCATTGGAAATCAATACATTTGTACCTTAGTATGTACTTTGCAATCCGCATTAACTTGAAATCTGTGTGTATTTGTAAAACTAAGGGTGGTGGGGGGTAAAGGAGTATTGTACAATAATTCAACTTTTTGTGTTGCATTAATGTATTTTATTTGTTGGAGAAACTAAACAAAAACTGGTTCTGTTCACATGGGCGTCAGAGTGGGCACTGCGTTGACATCTGATCATTATTTATTTGGTCAATAAGAAAGTGGAAAATACATTATATTTGCGGCAGCTGTAAGAGTTGACGGCATCCAAAGGGTTACGAGCGGCTGTTTAGCGTGTCCTGTCACGAGGGTAAAGCCGCGCCTCCAGTTCTTGCTATTAGCTGAGCCCTGCGGCAGAGGTAGTCTTGTTTAGCGTCTTTTGAGCTCGGCCCCTGGTGAAAGTTGGTTGCATCTTTGTTTCTAGTGAAGGTCGTTGCGCTGGTAAAGGCAATAATGTCTGTTGGAGATCACCTACCGAGTGATTTCTGCCGTCTTTTGAGCATTTTGCCACCCAGGCACTTCATGCAGGACAGGATCCCGCGCAGTGGAAGTCTATGGCAGTGGTGCCTCCAATATCTCTGTCGACCACGTTTTAAACAGAGTGCTCCGGGGCAGCATGCAGTAAGTGTTTAATGGCACAACAGCTTTCGGTTTCCAGTATTACTCTTGACTCGTGTGAAGAGGCAAAAGGACTGGTACGCACCTTCGATTACAGCTAAGCGTCTGAGTGAGTGAGTGGATGGAAGAAGGCATTGTTAATACTGTACACTACAAGTGTACCTTGTGCATATAGTGGCCAAGGGGATTGGACATTCACTCAGAAACTAATACTTAGCACCTTGGTTACAGTTGCCAACCCTCCAGGAATTGAAGATCAATCTCCAGGACATTGCTGAGTCATAGGAGTGCTTTACAAACTTTTTACTTAAAATTAAATTATCTTTTGAACATTTCTTTTTAGCAGATATAAGACATATTGGGGAAGGAATCGTCACTAGGGTGGATATGCTGGTTGCCTAATAACAGGAGGGGGAGGGGAGGGTGGCAGGTTATGTGATTAACTCTCCAGGCGTACATTTAGTCTCTGGCAACTCTAATTTTTAGGTATTGTACATGCTGTGGCTTGCTCGTCCTATTTGAGCATCAATGTGCTTTGCTATTTCATATCAAAGCAAATACTGTGGATACTGGAAATCTCAATAAAAGCAAGGTTGAGAAGGTGGGCCTTCTTCAATAACCTTAGCCGGTATGGGGATTGAACCTGCAATCGTTGGTCTCTCTCTGCGTCACGAACCAGCTGTCCAACTGAGCTAAACTGGTTGTAGTGTGGAAACAAAGCATTTGTCCAGAGTGAGTGCAACTGGTAGAATAATGGCTCTGGCCAAAGCAAAAACATGAAAAACACGATTCACACTGGCACATGGCAAAAAGAAGATCCAAACAGGCAACAGAACTTGTGATCAGAAATTATTGAACTCCAATATTGAGTCCAGAAGATGAAATGTTGTTCTCGAGTTTGTTTCACTGGAACACTGCAGTAGGCTGAGGACAGAAAGAGCAAGGTGGTAAAATTAAAGTGGCAAGTTTGTAGTTATGCTTGTAGACTGAGCGGAGGTGTGGCACGAAGCAGTCACCCAATCTGTGTTTAGTTTCGCCAGTGTGAGCAGCAAATACAATATACCAAATTGAAAGAAGGATATGTAAATCATTGCTTCACCTGCAAGGAGTGTTTGGGGCCTGGATGGTGAGGAGAGAGACAGATTAGATTTGCTACCTGGAATATTTCTCTTTAGATGTGCTATGTTATCATTTGAACCTTGGAAGAGTCAAATTCATGTAGAATTGTTTTTTTTAACATGGATGAATTGCCGAACAAGTATTGGCATGCATTAATAACAAATGGACATTTTATCTAGTTATTTTCTAACACTGTAACATTTTTGTTATGGGGGTAATTTTGGCACAGCTGGTAGCAACTTACCTCTGGACCTGAATGTTGGGAGTTTCAAACATTGCACGGAACATGGCGTGCTGAGGGAAGTGTTGTTTTGTTCAAAGCAGTGCCCTTGGATAAGACATTAACCTTCGATCTGAACTAGATAAACCAGGCTTTTCAAGATTAGGGAGTGCTGTTAGTCCTGGTAAGTTTTTCTTCCTCGACCAAAGTCATGAAAACAAATCATTTAATCTAATTGGAAAGCTGCCCATTTATACCATCTGTTGTTATTTCATAATTAACAGAATGAGTATTCTAATATTCTGTCCTCAATTTAAAATTAATATTTTTTTCCAAATAAGTTTATTGCCCAATTTTAAAAAGTTCAAATTTCAAAATGTTATTGACCACTTGTGGAACTGACTCGATTTTGATCAATGATTAAAAGAAATATACAAGGCTACAAAATACGATTGTACCTATCTAACGTTTCACCAATTGCACAACTTTATCACCTTCAGTGCTAATCTTAAAACATGTACATAATTGGGTAATATGTGTAGCTTCATCTATAATTTTAAGATTTGTAACAGATTGGAAAATATAGTGGAAGAGAAATTTGGATGCTATTTTCTCAAGACCGAGCAGGTCATGGGGATTTGGGGAAAGAAAATTTCCTTGAGAAGGCCAGCGACAAGGAAAACATTAATATTAAGCGAGGAGATGAGTTAGGAAAGTTTCTTTTGAGTTTGTTGGAGCATGAATGCTTTGTTGTATTTGAGGTGATGCATTAGCATCTTTTACTGGAAGAGAAGATTCATTTTGAGCTCCTGCACCCTCCAACAAACCTGCTGCCAGGGACCAGAGAAATTCTGCCCCAAGTACGGGAAACCATCTGCACTGCTGTGAATGATTTGGTAGCTCCGACAGTATATGGCAAGAGACTCAATTTAAAATGAATAACTTTTTTTAAAAAATGCCTGTTATCACATTGGTTCCTATAAGATTCATGTAAAGCATGTTTCTTTAGAAGCACATTTGTTATTCTTTACTCCAGTGTTATTTGGACATGTACACCTAGCTGGCCTGATCTGTGAAAACAAGTGCAGTAGAAAGGCATCTTTGTAACTCAGACAACATTAATTCAAATCATTGGTGCCTGAAAGGACTATCCAGAGGTTGTTCGCAGAGAACTGGTGGTACATTTATGGATGAGGGGTTGAAATTGATGGCATTAATTTTCTTAACTTAATTGGAGGAATTGAGTCAAAGACTACCTTTCTGAAATCTGGCTTTCAGAATGCATAGGTGTCTTTGAGGGAGTTGGTCGAGATGCAGCTTGTCAGGGCCCTCCCTGGGGAAACCAACCTGATGCTTGCAGGCTGTGTCACCAGGAATAGCATGTAGACGAAGTATAGAAGCGCAAGTCCCTGGCGATGGCTCAAAGGATATGAGGCAAGAGAAGCCATTTCTGTTACAATAACAGAAAATGCTGGGTAAACTCAGCAGGTCTGCAGCATCTATGGAGGAAAACAGTGTTAATGTTTGGATCTAAATGACCTTTCTACAGAAACCATTTCTGGTGATGTGTTGCATTGCGAAGAGTGGAGATGTGAAGACAGTCCGATGAAGCCTGTTGCTCCTTCTGGTGAGTGTGCTTTACACTCATGGCTCCGTTTTATTACTTAGCTCTAGAGTCGCCGGGTATCCTTATGATACCACCACGAAGTTCAAGTTCAGATCAATGACTCAATACACCAATTAGTAAGATTCAAATCAAACACGTTTATTAATACACAGTTAATCGCTACTCATGCATACAATACTAAAAGACTAGGCTACTCCTACCACTAACAGGCCAATACTTATCTGGATAGGGAACCCCCTGGGTCAGGGAACAATGGCTTCTTGCTCGATCCTGAGTCTATAGGCTTCCAGCTGGTATGGACTAAGGGGTCAGGAGCATCTATCTCGTAGCGTGCGTGACTGGACACTTACTTAATGGTGCAGCAGTTGGCCAGGCCCTCTTCCTTCTTACGGTCAAGTTCTTTGAGAGCTGCTAAGATGTTCTGCTGGGAGGGCCGGCTAAGAGAGTGAACTGAACTTGGGACCTGTCTTTTATAGGTCCCAGGGGCTTGCGCCCTTTTGGGCGGACCCGCGCTTACTTCCATCGATTGGATCCCATATCAATGATTGGCTTGAATTCCCCAATACTGGGACTGTTCCTCGATCGCTGGGCGGTTCTTTCTGGCTTGTTTGTCTCCTTTGTTTCGGACTCCTGTTGGCGCCGAGGAGTCTGACTTGCTATTAAGTGTCTTAAATGTAGCTAATTGTTGTAGCTATTGTTCCCGGGGATCGCTCATCAATATGTATAACTGCTGGTTTCAGTGCTGCCTACTTTCTTTGCAGGCAGAATACACAGGAAAAGTCTGCAAACTCCTTGTTTCTCTCGGATTGTCCAATTTCCCTGCTGTCTTTGTGTTTCTCCATTTTGTGTGGGGAAGTGGCCAACTCAGGTGGCTACACTCCCGCCTTGTGATCCTAACGCGAAGCGTGAAGGATCACACAACTATGTTGTCTTCATTACCTAACCTCAGCGAGTTCCATGGCCTCTACACTGTCCTCAACTATGCAGAAAAATTTTACCTAACAATTTCTAAGCGGCGCTATGTCATAAAGGGACATGCATTACCAAACAACAACTGGAACCTCTAACCGTCCTCAATAAACTACACTCACTCGAAACATCCAAGCATACTAACCTCCTAACATTACAAAACGATAGCAGCATTCATATTTCATTTCTCTGGCTTGGCAGTCAAGCTCCGAGTTATACAATCTTTCAGAAAACACATTTCTTTATTTACAAATGAACGACAAACGAAAAGATCTTTAGTACATTTCGAGGGTTCAGGGGCCTGGTGGAAACCGAAGATAGGGGATCTCATCCAATATACCGGGGTACGAGAGCGGTAGGCTCTCCTTCGCCATTTCCTCATATGAAGAGTCTGTACAATGCTGCAGATTATTGCCAATGCCAAAAGTGATTCAACTACATAGAAGAGTACAGCACAGAACAGGCCCTTCGGCCCTCAATGTTGTGCCGAGCAATGATCACCCTACTCAAACCCATGTATCCACCCCACACCCGTAACCCAACAACCCCCCCTTAACCTTACTTTTTAGGACACTGCGGGCAATTTAGCATGGCCAATCCACCTAACCCGCACATCTTTGGACTGTGGGAGGAAACCGGAGCACCCGTAGGAAACCCACGCACACACTGGGAGGACGTGCAGACTCCGCACAGACAGTGACCCAGCCGGGAATCGAACCTGGGACCCTGGAGCTGTGAAGCATTTATGCTAACCACCATGTTACCGTGCTGCCCCTAATAGAACATAGAACAGTACAGCACAGAACAGGCCCTTCGGCCCTCGATGTTGTGCCGAGCCATGATCACCCTACTCAAACCCACGTATCCACCCTATACCCGTAACCCAACAACCCCCCCTTAACCTTACTTTTTAGGACACTACGGGCAATTTAGCATAGCCAATCCACCTAACCCGCACATCTTTGGACTGTGGGAGGAAACCGGAGCACCCGGAGCACACTACGTATGACAAGGAGTACCAGGTCATAAATGTGGTACACCAGGTCGGGGCACTGCTACGTTACTGGGCTCTGTGTGTTCTGCGGAAGTGAAACATTAACGGCTGGTGGAGTGGGGGTAAGGGGGTTCGCGTCCGTGCGCAACCACATGGATCCTATGATCCATATCACAAGGGTTGAAGATGTCTACTTCATCTTTCTCTTCTCTTCTGTTCTCTTCTCTTCTGTTCCTTTGATCCCTCCTTGGAGTGTCTGAAAACCTATGGATCAAGCATAGTGTCTGTTAGTATCTTGCTTAATATCTCGAACGTTAGCATGTCTGTCCTCTTGTGCGAAGTTTCCCTTTATGATTGGTCACTCTCTGTGACTCCCTCGTTTTTAAAAATCAGAAACGAACTTTAGGACCAGACATACTCTCAAATACTGTACCACTGCGAGCCGACTCGCAGGCTTTGCGTTTTACCATCCCAATGTTCCTGGATGTAAATAGCATGGGGAGTTGGCAACCAAAGGGTTACCTGAAAACAAAACAAAACAGAATCAAACTTTGCAACCAAGAGTTCCGAAATGAGTTGCGTATGGGCCGCGATGGATAAGATTTGGATGGAATCCCCGGGTAGGGCGTGCTGTGCTGTACCCGAGCTTAGCTGACCAGAGGGGGGGGGGGGTCCTCAGACAGGGCGGGAACCACTGCCGTTACTCCACTGCCTGAGCAACCTGACAAGAACGGGCAAGAGTGTATTCATCGTGGGGGGTTGCTGTAATGGTTCTACCTTCGAACCAGAAGAGCAGATCAGGTCCTGTAATTTGAACCGGTCCAGACATTCTGCCGCAGTCGTGCCTGTGACTGGCAAATGCTGATCTGTTCTTTTGCAAAACTGCCCTAACCTGTTTGTCCGTGCTGAGTGTGGTCGGATCAAAACAATACTCTCCGACTGCGCTAATCCTGTTTTCGTACTCACCTACTGTGAGCGTTGCGGGGGCTCTTTCTGACCTTGCCATCCGCCAGACACACTGATTGACTGGGTCGAACGACAGGTTGTGTGTATTCATGAAATCTATGCCTAGTATGTGTTCTGCTGTGTGGGGCAGATCTACTAAAACAATGGGGTGTTTGGTGGTAATGGTCCCTAGCTGAATGGGTACAGGGGCTGTAATGTATCCCTGCTGTGAGTGGCCTGTAAAGCCACTGAGGGTGATTGTGGCTGTAGTGGGCCACGTGTCCTTTTGGTACATATTGGAGGAATTTATGGTTGTGCGGGACCCTCCTGTGTCCCAGAGTAATTCTATGCGCTGTCCCCGTATCTTTGCTGTGACTACCGGTCGTCCGGACCTGTCCCAAAGGGTGTCACAGACCTAAGTGGGGGAGCCCGAACACCGCCAGTCCGTGCCGTTCATGTCTCCTTGGTCTGAACGGGTGCTGACACTATGAATAGGCTTTGTCCTATTTCTGTTCAGAGTGCCTGTCTGTTGGCCTCTCTGTGATTTCGGGGCGTTGCACTCTCGTGCAAAATGTCCTAACTGACCACAGTTGTAACATTCCTGTGGCTTCTGCGGGGGGTTCACTCCTTCATTCACCCAGGCAGGGTTTTGGTGCGCTCTGACTGCCTGAATATCAGCCTCTGCCTGCTGATCTTCGGGTTTCTTAACTGCGGGTTTACTATGGACAGATTGCTCCCAAGTGCGGGACAATCTTTTTAGTACCCATTTCTCATTGTGAGCATCTTCTGATGGGTCATAATTCGCGCACACTTTCTGTCCTGCCTCTGTGGCATGGGAGATAAGGGTGCGGGTCCATTTGGCCATGTTGTCTGGGGTCAAATGGGCGCGATCTAAGTTTCCAAACACTGCTGTGAAATGGATCCACAGCCTTCCTGCAAACGCTGTGGGGTGCTCGGTTTTCTTTTGCCTGCACATGTTCAGGCCTTCTACGGGGTCACCTCTATTATATCCGATAGCATCAAGGATCGATGTGTGCATCTCTTCTAGGGTGCCTCCTCCAACGTTCTGTGGGTCTGGAACGGCTGCTACCACTGAAGGGTCTAAACTTAAAACGGTGAGCTTCACCTGCTCATGCTCATCCAGGCCGTACATGGTCGCCTGTTGCTTTACTCTCGCAAAGAATTGGTGGGGGTCTGAGGTGGGGAGGAATGGTGTGATTTTGTCGCATGCGTCCCGTAATTGGGTCATGGTTAAGGGATAAGTGACATCTGGTGCGCCGTCTGCGGATGCTTTGTGTTGGGTGGTGACTGGATTCATGGGTGCTGGTGCTATCTGCTCTGTGGGGGGTTGGGGTGCTTTCCTCTTCTGCGGTTTCTCTTGCGCACATGTTCCCTGAACATATCTCTGTGCTGTTTTGTTTAATTCCTGCCAATCGGGGCCTTCTTCCTCATCTAATTGTGCCCCAAAGGTGCTTTGGAACCCATTCTGTATAGAAAGCAGAGATTGGAGTTCCGCAATCTGCTTTCAGCATTTAGCGTGGTGCACTGAGCTTTGCCTTTGCTCAGTGGTGGCAGCATGGAGTGCTCTTAAAGCTGCCTTCAGGTCGCTGCATTGCTTCTGCAATGCCTCTACCTGCTTCTTGGTTTCCTCTCTTATCAAGACTGCGTGCTGCATATCCTCATAGGCTTTTTCATACTGTGTTTGGGAGCTGCTTAAGTGCGCCAGACAAGATTGGTGTGCCCTCTTGGCATCATCCACCTCTACATCTTTTGCTGCAAGCCTCCGTCTCAACTCTATATTCTCTCTTTCGACATCACTGACACCCACCTTACTCATCCTATTTCTTTCCTCTAAATCTGCGCGGAGCGTCCGAACGACCACCTCTGTGCCTCGCAATTGTGCCAAACAGGACATGATTGCCATCGGCTTACGGGCTTTTCCTAAACTCTTCTTGTGTATTTCGCTCAGGTTCTCCCACCAAGTATGTCCTATACTCCCGGGACCTGTTTCCTCATTTGAATAGAATTTGCTCCAAAGGGGCCATCCCTTTGCTTTGAGGTACTTTCTGATCTCGACTTCCCAAACGGGACACTGTTCTACTCTGCTGGTCGCTGCGACCACAAACTCTTGAGAGTTCATGAGGCGTTCCATCGTCTGCATGGCCATTTTCCTATCTGTGCTCTCTTTAAATTTAAAACAAGGGATACTAAGGCGGTGCTATAAATACGGGTACGGCTTTCGCGGTTTTCCGGAATATAAACTCCCGACAGTTATTTGCAACAAAATCTATCAGTTTTACCTTATAACCCTGTTAGTTACGCATGCAAAAACACACTTCCGAATTATGAGGATTGATCAGAACTGCTTGAACACTTGTGATTGTTTCTGTTCCCAATTGGATATCTAATTCAAATTGCTGGGTTCTCTCGGAGTGGGGGTACCACTTCTAGTCGAGTCCCGGCGTAATCGCCACTAAATGTTGCTCGTTCTGGTGAGTGTACTTTACACTCAATTGGCTCTGTTTTATTACTTAGCTCTAGAGTCGCCAGGTATCCTTATGATACCACCACGAGGTTCAAGTTCAAGTTCAGATCAATGACTCAATACACCAATTAGTAAGGTTCAAATCAAAACACATTTATTAATACACAGTTAATCGCTACTCATGCATACAATACTAAAAGACTAGGCTATTCCTACCACTAACGGGCCAATACTTATCTCGATAAGGAAACCCGCTGGGTCAGGGAACAATGGCCTCTTGCTTGATCCTGAGTCTGCAGGCTTCCAGCTGGTATGGACTAAGGGGTCAGGACTATCTATCTCGTAGCGTGCGTTGACTGGACACTTAGTTGACGGTGCAGCAGTTGGCCAGGCCTCTCCTTACGGTCAAGTTCTTCGAGAGCTGCTAAGATGTTCTGCTGGGAGGGCCGGCTAAGAGAGTGAACTGAACTTAGGACCTGTCTTTTATAGATCCCAGGGGCTTCACGCCCTTTTGGGCGGACTCCGAGCTTACTTCCAATCGATTGGATGCCATGCCAATCGGTTGATTTGAATTCCCCAATACTGGGACTGTTCCTTGATCGCTGGGCGGTTCTTTCTGGCTTGTTTGTCTCCTTTGTTTCGGACTCCCGTTGGCGCCGAAGAGTCTGACTTGCTATTAAGTGTCTTAAATGTAGCTAATTGTTGTAGCTATTGTTCCCGGGGATAGCTCATCAATATGTATAACTGCTGGTTTCGGTGCTGTCTGCTTTCTTTGCAGGCAGAATACACAGGAAAAGTCTGCAAACTGCTTGTTTCTCTAGGATTGTCCAATTTCCCTGCTGTCTTTGTGTTTCTCCATTTTGTGTACAGTAAGAAGTCTTACAACACCAGGTTAAAGTCCAACAGGTTTGTTTCAAACACTAGCTTTCGGAGCACGGCTCCTTCTTCAGGTGAATGGAAAGGCTTGTTCCAGAAATGTTTATATAGACACAGTCAGAGATGCCCCGGAATGCGAGCACCTGCAGGCAATCAAATCATCAAAGATACAGAGAGAGAGGTAACTCCAGGTTAAAGAGGTGTGAATTGTCCCACCACAATTCACACCTCTTTAACCTGGAGTTACCTCTCTCTCTGCATCTTTGATGATTTGATTGCCTGCAGGTGCTCGCATTCCGGGGCATCTCTGACTGTGTCTATATAAACATTTCTGGAACAAGCCTTTCCATTCACCTGAAGAAGGAGCCGTGCTCCGAAAGCTAGTGTTTGAAACAAACCTGTTGGACTTTAACCTGGTGTTGTAAGACTTCTTACTGTGCTCACCCCAGTCCAACGCCGGCATCTCCACATCATGTCCATTTTGTGTGGGGAAGAGGCATTGGATCATGAGTGAGAGCTGTGTGGAAATGAAGAGGGGTTTGATAGGGAGAGGTATGTGTCCAAATAGCTTCTAATTTGAGGTTTTAAGAAATTAGTGAATATTTTGCACTTGGTGAATCCTACTTGTCATTCGTCACTGAGGGGTGACAGGCAAAGATAGAGCAGGAAGGGGGAAACGGTATGCAAAGGAATTGTGGGTTCTTGCAATCTTCATAATGGAATGTGTGGCCAAATGGCTTTGTGAGGAGAGTTGCAGCTAAGTTTCTGTCAATATAAAGCTATCATTTTTTCATCTAACTAATGACCAAATGATAAGAGCTTTCTTTGAGTAAATATCCCATAGAGTAAGTTGGTGATTATTGGCCCTTTTACAGAGGAAGAATTAGGATAGAGAGGCGAGATTAACACTGTAAAGCAAATTTGGTGTGATGGCCTCGAGGAGCAGTGGATGACACTGTTAGGATTGATGCTCTGGGATAGAACATAGAACAGTACAGCACAGAACAGGCACTTCGGCCCTCGATGTTGTGCCGAGCAATGATCACCCTACTTAAACCCACGTAACCCGTAACCCAACAATCCCCTCATTAACCTTACACTACGGGCAATTTAGCATGGCCAATCCACCTAACCTGCACATCTTTGGGCTGTGGGAGGAAACCGGAGCACCCGGAGGAAACCCACGCACACACGGGGAGGACGTGCAGACTCCACACAGTGACCCAGCCGGGAATCGAACCTGGGACCCTGGAGCTGTGAAGCATTGATGCTAACCACCATGCTACCGTGAGGCCCCGGATAGTGAATGGTTGAATTGTAGTATCGAGGAAAATTGTGATTTTAAAAAAATATATATGCTAAGACTTCTTAATCTCTAAAATGATACTTTTGACTGATACTGTTTTGTCGATACATCTTTAGACAGTTGAAGGTTTCCATTTTAGCTGATAACATCTTGTATAGGTATATATAACGAGTTGCAAGAGATAGACCTGCAGTCTTATCTATGTACATAGAGTAGATTGCCACAGGCAAAACAGTATAGGAAATGTGCATAATAGCTTGTAGCAAATCACCCTTTCTCATCCAGGATTGTTTTATGCAAGTCGGAGGAGCTGGGGTAAATGGTTCTCCAGCTGTCAAGGGATAGTAGTTAACAAGGGTGGCGAATGCTACATTTAAACTGAAACTCGGCTATTGAGAAACTTGTCGTGTTGTTTTTGTTCCTTTTTAACTGCACATGCCAGAGGATTATGTTATTTTATCTGCAAAGGCTTTTTTGTGAATCTATTGTACTGCTAAAGTGTCTGTTTCTGGATTTTTCTACAGGGCTTTGAATACAGCCGCAGTGGAAATCCTACACGGAATTGTTTGGAGAAAGCTGTAGCAGCAATTGATGGAGCAAAATACAGTAGGTCACAGCACCTGGTATTTTTAGATTTTTGTTTTGTGGGGGGGGGGGGGGGGGGAGGTTTTATTGATAAGAGGGATCCTTAATGCATCCTTAATGAGCATGCACAGTTCCGAGAAATTGGATGTGGAAGCACTTGTATATTTTTAAAAATATTTTTTATTCTCCTTTTTCACACTTTCTCCCAAATTTACACCTTTGTCTCAAGACAGATGTGTATCCCAAGTTTTGATGAATTGTACGAGTGGCTTTTTCAGCATTGCATATACTAGGCGGGGGTGAAATTGGACATGGAGGCGCTTATTATTTTTGAACAGTGAAAGCCCTCTGGGTTTTAAAATTGCATCCTTAATGAGCATGCACAGTTCCAAGAAATTGGACGTGGAAGCACTTGTATATTTTTTAAAATATTTTTTATTCTCCTTTTTCACATATTTTCTCCCAAATTTATACCCACTAACAATAAACAATAATCAGTAACAAATATGTCAATCCCCATATCAATAACAACGATCCCATCCTCCCACGAAACCCCAAACATTAGCCCGCATATTCACATTAACAAATGACAAAAAGGAATTGGGGATCATCCATAGTCGCCATTAAAACACACAGCCCCCCTCCCCCCCAAGCCTCCCACCCACCCGCCCCAACTAATGTTCGATGTTACCAAGTTCTTGAAAGTGTATAATGAATAATGCCCATGAATTGTAGAACCCCTCCATCCTTCCCCTCAGTTCAAACTTAACCTCCTCAAGAGTCAAGAATTCCAATAGGTCCCCCCGCCAGGGCACAGGGTAGAGAGGTTGCTCTCCAACCTATCAGGATCCGCCTTAGGGCGATCAACGAGACGAAGGCTACAACATCTGCCTATGCACCCGTTTCCAACCCGGGCTGGATTTGATACTCCGAATATGGCCTCCCGGGGGCCTGGGTCCAGTTTCACGTGCACCACTTTAGAAATTACCCGAAAAAACCTCCTTCTAGTATCCTCTAGCTTTGGACAGGACCAAAACATATGACGTGATTAGCGGGGCCCCCTCTGCAACATTCACACGCATCTTCTACTCCTTCAAAGAATCGGCTCATCCTCGCCCTCGTGAGGTGTGCTCTGTATACCACCTTCAGCTGTATCAGCCCCAACCTCACACATGAGGTGGAGGCATTCACTCTCCGGAGCACCTCACACCAGAACCCCTCCTCCATACCCTCTCCCAACTCTCCCTCCCACTTTGCTTTGATCCCCTCCAGTGGTGCCCTCTCCTCTTCCAAAATAGTTCCGTGAACCGCCGACACTACCCCCTTCTCCAGTCCCCCTGTCATCAGCACCTCCAGCAATGTGGAGGCCAGCTCCACCGGGAAGCTCTATCTCCTTTCTGGCAAAATTGCGAACCGGAAGCACTTATTATTTTTGAACCGTGAAAGCTCTCTTTGGGTTTTAAAATTTACATCCTTAATGAGCATGCACAGTTCCAAAATAAAGGGCACATGGTGTTCTCTTGGCAAACTGGTTAGGGAATATGTACTTAATATCTACTGGAAGCAGGCAGATCATGACATTACCACTAGTGCTACTGTTTTCAAGTTTCACACTCTGTCTGAGGTTAAAAGATGATACTAAATGAACACCTATTCAGCAGCATGAAGGGCACCACCCCACCGATGCTCTTTAAAAGAACCATGAACTTTTTACAGGTTATCCAGTTGGCAAGGATAGATGGTGAGAGCTGGTTTCCCCCTGACTGACGAGCCTAAAACCAGGTATCATTGTCTCAGTATAAGGGGTTGGCCATTTACGACTTGATGGGAAATTTCTTTGTTCAGAAAGTTGGGAATTTTTAGAAATCTATACCCAGCAGTCGTAGTTTTACAGCACAGCAAGCGGCCCTTTGACCATCGCATCTGCACATATCTTCTTTTTTAAAAATAAATTTAGAGTACCCAATTTTTATTTGTTTTCCAATTAAGGGGCAATTTAGCATGGCCAATCCACCTAACCTGCATATCTTTGGGTTGTGGGGTTAAACCCACGCAGAGACAGAGAGAATGTACAAACTCCACACAGACAGTGACCCACGGCCGGTATTCGATCCCGGGTCCTCGGCGCCGTAGTCTCAGTGCTAACCACTGCGCCACATGCAGCCCTTGCACATACCCAATCTAATCCCATTTTCCAGCACAGGGTGCATAGCCTTTAGTGTTGTTGCATTTCAAGTCTTCATCTAAATGCTGTAGATGCTCAGTCTTTGAGAATCTAGAAGACTGCGATTGATGGGTGTTCTCTTTTTGGATACCTGGGGAATCAGAATAGGCAGGAAAGTGGAGTCAAGTTAAAGTTTGGGCATGATCTTATTGAGCCATAGAACAGGCTCGAGGGGTCGAATGGTCAATCTGTGCTTTTATTTCATATGTCCAGAAGTGAACTGAACTAATTTGTTGAGTTCTATGAATAATGGTACAGAATATCCAAATTTCTTATTGCAACACTTAATTGCCCTATGCCTGTGTCTACCTACTTTCAGGTTGATAAAATAATCATTTTTTAAAGAGCTGTAGGCTTCTCTCCCTTTGACTATAATTATTCAACCATGAACATTTCCAAAGAACATTCTGTGTGTTTTCAAGAGATTCATTCAAAATCACAATTCAATTTGAAGCAATAGTCATAGCTGCAAAATATTATTTCACCTGTAGGTTACTACTAGATTTTTAGTGTGTGTGTCTGTGGGTTAAGGGCTGCTCTCTGAGTGACTTATCTCAATTTCGCATTTTAGTTCTTTTAAAAAAAAACCAACTTCCTCCTCCGCTAAATCTAAGAACATTAGATAAGATAAGATAACACACATAACCCGTGTGTGCGTGGGTTTCCTCCGGGTGCTCCGGTTTCCTCCCACAGTCCAAAGATGTGCAGGTTAGGTGGATTGGCCATGATAAATTGCCCTTAGTGTCCAAAATTGCCCTTCGTGTTGGATGGGGTTACTGGGTTATGGGGATGCGGTGGAGGTGTTGACCTTGGTAGGGTGCTCTTTCCAAGAGCCGGTGCGGACTCGATGGGCCGAATGGCCTCCTTCTGCACTGTAAATTCTATGAGATAAGTCAAGTATCTTTTTTGCATCGCTTCTCTGCCTTTTAGCCAATGTGAGCATGAGGTCGGGTGTAATGCCTGGATCTGATATGTCTCTCTTGAGGGGACCACGCATTGGATTTAATTTGAATTGTTTTTTGGAGCAGGCAAGGAGCTGGATTAGGGGTTTGCCCCTGTCCACCACTCTGGCTTTGTAACTCTGATAAAGTAATTTTTTAAAAAAGTAACTTTTTTTGTACGCGATCCCAAATAGTGAATGTTGCGCCACCTAACTCAACTGATTCTGTTATGTCTGACATCTCCACAAACTATCTTTCTGTCTGAGTGTTACTGGATGCAACCTAGTGCATTTCTCTTTTCTATCTACAGATGATGCAAGTTGTAGTACTGCAATTGTTAACTTGGTTGGGAGCAAACGCTATGGCCCTAGGCCTCAATCTGAGATTTTCCTCGTCTGTGTGGCTCATTGTTCACAAAGCCATGCAGGAGATGTGTTGGTTTTGTGGATACGTTATTCTGAAATACCTTTGGACAGGCTAAAAGATGGTAACCCCATCACTGCCTTTTTTAGCCTTCTCTTAAAAGAGACGTCTCTCCTGCAGCACACATTTAAGTTCATAAATGTAATTGTCGCCATAGTCGCAGAAGACCATAGGCTGCCTTTGAGAGAAAGCTGACTGTGGCGATTTAACCTGAGGGTCACCACAAATCAGCCAAGAGGCAAGGTTGAGACGGCGGGGCCTTCATGAATAACCCTCAGCTGGTATAGGAATTGAACCCCCACTGTTGGCATCATTCCACATGACAAACCATCTGTCCAGCCAAATGAGCTAATGATAGGATGTGCAAGTGAGAAAAATGCAGTTGGAATACAAAAAGGGGTATATTACATAAACTAATCAACTTGAGGATAAGAGCCCTGGTCCAGTTAGATTGCATCCAATATTTAAAAAAATCTATGGAGCAAGATAGCAGACGCATACTATACATATTTAATAATTAATTAGGCTCGTGGATAGGTATTATAATTCCTATGTTTATGACAGGGAACAGAACATGAAGGAATTTATAGACCAGCCAACTTAACATGGTAGGAAAAAATGATAGTATTCCATCTGGAGGAGAGCATTGAAGATCATCCAAAAACAAAAAAGTATGCCAAGTAATCAGCATGGATTTCAAAGAGAAAATCTTTGTTCACAAGTGGACTGTGCAACAGATATAATTGACCTGGATGCCCATAATAGACGACTGAGTAAAATCCTACAATATAGAGTTGGGGTACACATTTCAGAATGGATTACTAGCTGGCTTCAAGACAAAAAGCAGTCTGGGAGTGAAGGGTAGTTATTCAGAGCGGCAGAAGGTGGGAAGGGTGTCCAGAGGATCAGTGCTGGCACCACTGCTGGTCGCAATTTATGATTTGGACTTTGCCATCCCAGATTGGTTGGGTGGGTGATTTGGAATAGTGGGACAGATGGTCAATATTGAGAATGACTGCCAACAATTTACACAAATGAACTTGCAGAATTGGCAAATGTATAAATCGGACTGATGTGTGAGCATTTTGGGAGAAAGACTAGGGAGGCCCATTGTTTGGAAAGTGCAAGCCTAAGTGGGAGATCTTGGAGTACAAATACACCAAGCACTGAAAGTTGTGCCATAGGTTAACAAGAGCATAAAAAAGCAAACCGAGCACTTGCTTTATTTCTAGGGGATAGAATTGAAAAGTAGGGAAGTTGCACTAAGCATATTCCTTGGTTAGACCACACTTGGGGAAAAATGTGTTGTGGTCACCATATTAAAAAAAGGATATGGGGGCACTGAACAATTTGCAAAGAAGGATGATGTCAGAAAGGTTTGTGTATCAGGAAAGGATTGACAGGCTGGGTCTCGTCACTCTTGGAAAAGACAAGTACTGGTCTTTAAAGGTTTTGATAGAGTGGATAGAGAGAGAATATTTCCTTCTGTGAGGACAAGCATATCTAGAGGCCATCAATATAAGAAAGTGACCAAGAATTCCAATAGCAAATTTAGAAGTGGACACTTGCTACCACAGAGAGGAATTCAGTATGATACATTTGAGGAAAAGATAGACAAGCGTATGAGGGGCAAGGAATAGGTGGTTATGATGTTGGAATGGAGTGTATATTCCAGCATGGTTGGGCCAAATGGTCTGTTTCTGTGCTGTATATCCTATGCAAAAGTATTTAAACTATCTTGCATTGCATTGCATTGCATTTGGTAATCCTTTCATTTATTTTCTCCCCTTTTCTGCAGGTTTAGCATTTGCATCTGGTTTGGCAACAACAATGACAATTGTACACCTGTTGAAAGCTGGTGATAACATCATTTGCATGAATGATGTATATGGAGGTATGAGGCTGACTTTAATTTTGATTGATTTTTATTCTTATTGAAAGGGTGAGTGATTTCAAAGTTTAAAATTTAACGGTACAGTGTTACAGGTGGCAGAGAATACTGGGAACAGGACACATGGTAAAAACCACAGATAGTTTAAAAAGTCAACTGCAACATTAATAGTACAATTACTTTTGAGGTTGCACAATTGAGATTCAAATCTACCCATGAATAAATAAGGCAGCAGATTCTGTCCCTCAGTTATTTGGCTGTGGCAGATTTGAGATAGGCTATCAAGTCTTCACGCTCACTCTTCTTCTTGATACCTGCGAAGATCATTTTTGTTCTTGGGATATATTTCTTCGGATTCTCCAGGTAAACCATGAGAGTGTCCTCACCCCAGGTGATACCTTTGTTTTTGTTTGCTTCAGTGTAAGAAAATCCTTCAGCCTGCCCAGTCTTGCGTCCAAACAAACCAGAGAGGTTTGGCCCAGTCTTGTGCTTGCCTCCACTTTCAACAGTGTGACACTGCGCACACTTCTGTACGAAGACCTTCTTGCCCTTCTCTATATCACCCATTTTGCTCTGCAATTCCTCGCTATCCGCACTCACAGTCGCCGCACTCAAGGTCGTTCCACACCCGAGGCTGACCTTCTAAGGAGTGACAATCGTTTTCTTTGCACTAAGATGGACCACTGTATTCCTGAATCGGGCATCTTCAGAAATGTAGAACATGGGGTTCATGTGATGGGAAGTGGCTGTGTTAAGCGAGCTCTGGCCCTGCTTGTCTTTTGGTACATTATTTTATCCTTGCACACATTTAATTGTCTTTTATTGGGACACACGCATGGTAATATGTCCCTGGATGATCCTGACTGGAGTTCTGCGATGGGGAGCCGGGTGAAATTGTAAAGAATCCTCGGTGTGAGTGAGGTGGTCGGAGTTGGCTGGGATGGGGCCCGGCTTGCAGTGATGTTGCTGATGAGCAGGCCAAGAGGGCAACCTCCTCAATGTTATTGTGGATGGTGATCCCTGATCTGTGTTGAATGTCTTTGGAGCTCACCTTGAAGAGCTGTGAGGTATCCTTGGGAGAATGGTGGAGGTGCAGAAGGGAATCCGTGCATTTGATAGAGCACATTTACTAGTAAAGACCTGCCTTCTGTTTGTTGAGATCCTGATGTGTGGTCTGTCACATATGCTGACGCCTTTGGGTGATGGAATGTCCCTTTGTTTGCTTTCTTGTGGGAAGTGAGCGATGAATTCCCAACTGAGTTTGAAGATTGGTATCCCCCTGGGCTGGTGCTTCGGCTGTTGGTTCCTCTGGCGTCGGGATGACTTCTTGGAAGAAATTAAACTGCTTCGTTCTTCAGAATCCGAGGTGTTCAATGACCTTGTCATGGCTTTGGCCTTTCGACCAGCCAACATGGATGGTATTGTTATCCGGTGATTCCTCAATAATCTTGGACATAGGGCGACACATGGCATAGTGGTTAGCACCGCTGCCTACGGCGCTAAGGACTCTGGTTTGAATCCCGGCTCTGGGTCACTGTCCTTGTGGAGTTTGCACATTCTCCCCTTGTCTGTGTGGGTTTCACCCCCACAAACCCAAAGATGTGCAGGTTAGGTGGATTGGCCTCACTAAATTGCCCCATAATTGGGAAAAAAATTGGACTAAATGTATTTTTTTTTTTTTAAATCCTGGACATTGCTCCCTTGTGATTATGTTGCTGATTATTTGTTGTCTTTTCTCCTGCAAGGGTGTGCGAGGTGTGAGCATGAGGGCTAAAGTTGTCTGTTAACTTGATTTTGCAAAAAATGTACGAAGCAGATTGTGATCTGTGCATAGTTTTACTCTTGTGTGCAGGAAGTGGGGGGGGGGGGCAGAAGAGTAGACTCCCCTTGTCTTGTTGATAATGAAGGTGAATGGAGCCATGGCAGGGTGATCGGTTGATGGAGTTGGGTGGTAGTTAAGTCCTCACTGAGATTGAGAATAGTCCCCCACCAGTTACAGCTAGTTGTATTGAGTTTTATTTTTGTTATTAAGAATTTGTGCCGATCTCCATCGATGGCCTGGGCAGATTATGTATCCTGGAGAGAATTGGATTCCTTCGGAATTTTCTTTTGAGGTCCGTGTTCCTTGGAAATGGATCATGCTGAGGTGGACTTGGTTAATCCTTGATTAAATTATTGATTTTTTTCCTTTAAGGTTTTTTTCCCCCCCTCCTTCTCTTCATCTGGCTGAGCAGTGTGCTGGGTGTGGTTGAGGTGCAGTCACAGCTGAGATGTAGTTTTGAGTGTGCAGGGTGAGCAGTGTGCTGGGTGTACATACATATTTCTTAACATACATTCTTCCCATCCCCTTCTTCCGTCAGTTCACTCAGGGCCGCTGGTCTGTCCCCTATGTAAACTGTTTGCGTCCTCTGTCCTGTCTCCATTTTTTAAAGGTGGTGTCGAGCATGGCTGGTGGCAGTTTCTGGTTTCCGCAGATGGGGGAACATCTTGGTTAGACTGAAATGCTGCCTCATCTGGTTCCATGTCTTTAGTCTGGCTAGCACCACTGGGCAGGGTGTGTGTTTCATCGGGGCGGACGGGAGCGCTGCCGTGGCGGATGGTCGCCCTGCCGAGGTAAAGGCCTCCAACCTTGCCCATTCCATATTGGGTTCGCGCATCCATCCCCTCTCCCTCTCTGCTGCAGCTGTCCAGTGGTAGTATTGTCCACCTTTTTAAAGGTGGCGTCCATAGTCAGCGTAATGAACCTGTGGTATTTGCAGATGGGGGCTTTGACAGACATTTCAGTTAGTCCGATATGCTGTCACAGTTGGTTCCACAACCGGAGTGTTGTTACCACCACAGGGCTTGTTGAATATTTATTAGGTGGGGATGGGAGTGCTGCCGTGGCTAGGGCCCAGAGGGAGGTCCCTGTGCAGTAGCCCACCTCCATATGTGTCCACTCAGCTTCTGGCTCCTTTATCCACCCCTTTATTCTTTCTGAAGTCGCCGCCCAATGGCCATGGATCTCATTCTCTGCAGTTCTTTCTTTGGGATCCTTGTATTCTTCCGGCCCCACACAAATGCCATAATCAGTTTGTCCAGTGAATTGGAAAGGGTCTTGGAGATGGAGATGGAGATCGGGATGGATCTAAACAGGAAGAGGAACCTGTGAAGTACGTTCATTTTGATCATTTGCACCCTCCCCACCAGGGAGAGTGGGAGTGTGTTCCATCTCTGCAGGGTCCACTTGTGGATCCCTGTCCAGTCTTGAGTGATTTGGATCCCCAGGTAGTGGAATTTGTTTTGGGCCTGTTTAAACGACAGCTCCTCCAGCTCTGCCTCTTCCCCTTGCAGGTTCACTGGGAAGATCTCGCCTTTGCTCTGGTTAGGTTTGTAGCCCGAGAAGACTCCAAACTCTTTCAAGAGCCCCGTGATTCCTTCCATGCTGCCTCGCGGGTCTGAGATGTAGAGGAGCCAGGTTATCTGCATAGAGTAAAACTCCCATCTCCCTCGGCCTCTCCATCCCTTTGGTGATCTAAGAGTGGTGGCCAGTGGCTCAATTGCCAGTGCAAACAGCAGTGGGGACAGTAGGGAATCCTGCTTCATGCCTCTGTGTAGCTGGAAATTGTCAGAGCTGGTGGCGTTTGCCTGTACGCTCGCCATAGGAAACTGTACAACAGTTTCGCCCATGAGGTGAACGCTGGCCCAAACCATTCCAGTAACTCCATGAAGTGCTTCCATTCATCTCGGTTGAAGGCCTTACCTGCGTCTAGGGAGATGATCACTTCTGGTGTCCTCTCCTCCATGCTGCCATGTCTTTGTTTGAGATCAAGGGCTGTGCCAGCGTAGGCGGCAGAAGCGAATCTAACATCTCCCACAGGTGTTGGGCTAGTGCTGCCGCAAACCTTTTGTAAAAGTCTAGTGGGAAACCACCCGGTCCCGGTTCCTTCCCTGACTGCATGGAATTGATGGAGTCCATGACCACCTCCAGACCGAGTGGTGCTTCCAGTCCTGCTTCTTTTCCTCCCCTACAGCTGGGATGCCCTGCCCGTCCAGGAATTGCTTCATCTTCGTGTTCCCCTCTGGTGGCTCGGAGGTGTGCAGTCTCTGGTAGAATGTCGCAAAGGTTCCATTGATTTCCTCTGTCTGTTGATTCCCTCTGGGGCCGTGACCACAGTACCGTTCCCATCCCTGATCTGTGCTATCTCTCGTGTGACTGCCTGTTTCCTCAGCTGGTGCGCCAGCTTTGTCCCTGTGCTTATTAAAGGTCCCCATGCCTGGCGGAGCTGGTTCACTGCTTTCCCCGTGGAGAGCCAGTCAAATTCCATCTTAATTTTTCAGCAGCTCCACCTTCGGGCCCGAGGAGTACCGCTAATCCACTTCCAATATTGAGTCAATTAGCCACTGTCTGTCAGTGCCTGAGCACCCTAAATGCTATTATTTCTCCCTTGACCACTGTCTTCAGTGCCTCCAAGAATGTGGAGGGGATGACCTCCCAATTCCGATTGCAGGTTGCATACCTGTTGATGGTTGTGTCATTCTTTCACAGAAGGTCTTCTTGGTGAGGAAGGCTGCGCCCAGACTCTATGGGGGCCACTAGGCGCAGCGCGTCTTCAACCTCGCATCGACGTAGTGTTGTGCATGGTCCGAGATTATTATTGCGGAGTATTCTCACCCTTGGAAGCACAGGCTTTTCAAGTGTGAAGAAATCTTTCCAAGTATGAGAGAAGTCTCTCTTCTCTCCTTTCTTTCTCACTCTCAGCTCTCTCTCTCTCTCTCGCTCTGCTCTCTCTCAGCTCGCTCTGCTCTCTCGCTCTCTCGCTCTGTCCTCTCTCGCTCTCTCGCTCTGCTCTCTCTCGCTCTGCGTCGCTCTGTCTCTCTCTCTCTGCGTCGCTCTGTCTCTCTCTCTCTCGCTCTGTCTCTCTCTCTCTCGCTCTGTCTCTCTCTCTCGCTCTGTCTCTCTCTCTCGCTCTGTCTCTCTCTCTCGCTCTGTCTCTCTCTCTCGCTCTGTCTCTCTCTCTCGCTCTGTCTCTCTCTCTCGCTCTGTCTCTCTCGCTCTGTCTCTCTCTCTCGCTCTGTCTCTCTCTCTCGCTCTGTCTCTCTCTCTCGCTCTGTCTCTCTCTCTCGCTCTGTCTCTCTCTCTCGCTCTGTATCTCTCTCTCGCTCTGTCTCTCTCTCTCGCTCTGTCTCTCTCTCTCGCTCTGTCTCTCTCTCTCGCTCTGTCTCTCTCTCTCGCTCTGTCTCTCTCTCTCGCTCTGTCTCTCTCTCTCGCTCTGTCTCTCTCTCTCGCTCTGTCTCTCTCTCTCGCTCTGTCTCTCTCTCTCGCTCTGTCTCTCTCTCTCGCTCTGTCTCTCTCTCTCGCTCTGTCTCTCTCTCTCGCTCTGTCTCTCTCTCTCGCTCTGTCTCTCTCTCTCGCTCTGTCTCTCTCTCTCGCTCTGTCTCTCTCTCTCGCTCTGTCTCTCTCTCTCGCTCTGTCTTCTCTCTCTCGCTCTGTCTCTCTCTCTCGCTCTGTCTCTCTCTCTCGCTCTGTCTCTCTCTCTCGCTCTGTCTCTCTCTCTCGCTCTGTCTCTCTCTCGCTCTGTCTCTCCCTCTCTCGCTCTGTCTCTCTCTCGCTCTGTCTCTCTCTCGCTCTGTCTCTCTCTCTCTCGCTCTGTCTCTCTCTCTCGCTCTGTCTCTCTCTCTCGCTCTGTCCTCTCTCTCTCTCGCTCTGTATCTCTCTCTCTCGCTCCGTCTCTCTCTCTCTCTCGCTTGTCTCTCTCTCTCTCTCGCTCTGTCTTCTCTCTCTCTCGCTCTGTCTCTCTCTCTCTCGCTCTGTCTCTCTCTCTCTCTCTCGCTCTGTCTCTCTCTCTCTCTCGCTCTGTCTCTCTCTCGCTCTGTCTTCTCTCGCTCTCGCTCGTCTCTCTCTCTCTCTCGCTCTGTCTCTCTCTCTCTCTCGCTGTCTCTCTCTCTCGCTCTGTCTCTCTCTCTCTCGCTCTGTTCCTCTTCTCGCTCTGTCTCTCTCTCTCTCGCTCTGTCTCTCTCTCTCGCTCTGTCTCTCTCTCTCTCTCGCTCTGTCTCTCTCTCTCTGCTCTGTCTCTCCTCTCTCGCGCTCTTCTCTCTCTCGCTCTGTCTCTCTCTCTCTCGCTCTGTCTCTCTCTCTCGCTCTGTCTCTCTCTCTCGCTCTGTCTCTCTCTCTGCTCTGTCTCTCTCTCTCGCTCTGTTCTCTCTCTCTCGCTCTGTCTCTCTCTCTCTCGCTCTGTCACTCTCTCTCTCGCTCTGTCTCTCTCTCTCTCGCTCTGTCTCTCTCTCTCTCGCTCTCTCTCTCTCTCTCTCGCTCTCTCTCTCTCTCGCTCTCTCCTCTCTCTCTCCGCTCTCTCTCTCTCTCTCGCTCTCTCTCTCTCTCTCGCTCTGTCTCTCTCTCGCTCTGTCTCTCTCTCTCCGCTGTCTCTCTCGCTCTGTCTCTCTCTCTCGCTCTGTCTTCTCTCTCTCGCTCTCTGTCTCTCTCTCGCTCTGTCTCTCTCTCTCGCTCTGTCTCTCTCTCTCTCGCTCTGTCTCTCTCTCTCTCGCTCTGTCTCTCTCTCTCTCGCTCTGTCTCTTTCTCTCTCGCTCTGTCTCTCTCTCTCTCGCTCTGTCTCTCTCTCTCTCGCTCTGTCTCTCTCTCTCTCGCTCTGTCTCTCTCTCTCTCGCTCTGTCTCTCTCTCTCTCGCTCTGTCTCTCTCTCTCTCGCTCTGTCTCTCTCTCTCTCTCGCTCTGTCTCTCTCTCTCTCGCTCTGTCTCTCTCTCTCTCGCTCTGTCTCTCTCTCTCTCGCTCTGTCTCTCTCTCTCTCGCTCTGTCTCTCTCTCTCTCGCTCTGTCTCTCTCTCTCTCGCTCTGTCTCTCTCTCTCTCGCTCTGTCTCTCTCTCTCTCGCTCTGTCTCTCTCTCTCTCGCTCTGTCTCTCTCTCTCTCGCTCTGTCTCTCTCTCTCTCGCTCTGTCTCTCTCTCTCTCGCTCTGTCTCTCTCTCTCTCGCTCTGTCTCTCTCTCTCTCGCTCTGTCTCTCTCTCTCTCGCTCTGTCTCTCTCTCTCTCTCGCTCTGTCTCTCTCTCTCTCTCGCTCTGTCTCTCTCTCTCTCTCGCTCTGTCTCTCTCTCTCTCTCGCTCTGTCTCTCTCTCTCGCTCTGTCTCTCTCTCTCGCTCTGTCTCTCTCTCGCTCTGTCTCTCTCTCTCTCGCTCTCTCTCTCTCTCGCTTGTCTCTCTCTCTCGCTCTGTCTCTTCTCTCTCGCTCTGTCTCTCTCTCTCTCGCTCTGTCTCTCTCTCGCTCTGTCTCTCTCTTGCTCTGTCTCTCTCTCTCGCTCTGTCTCGCTCTCTCGCTCTCTCGCTCTGTCTCGCTCTCTCGCGCTGTCTCCCTCTCTCGCCTGTCTCGC
The DNA here is from genome assembly GCF_902713615.1 of Scyliorhinus canicula. Lineage (NCBI taxonomy): Eukaryota > Metazoa > Chordata > Chondrichthyes > Carcharhiniformes > Scyliorhinidae > Scyliorhinus > Scyliorhinus canicula. The sequence goes on along the minus strand of NW_024055988.1, from coordinate 23,682 downwards.
TCTCTCGCTCTGTCTCGCTCTCTCGCTCTGTCTCGCTCTCTCGCTCTGTCTCGTCTCTCTCGCTCTGTCTCTCTCTCTCTGCTCTGTCTCTCTCTCTCGCTCTGTCTCTCTCTCTCGCTCTGCTTCTCTCTCGCTCTGTCTCGCTCTCTCGCTCTGTCTCGCTCTCTCGCTCTGTCTCGCTCTCTCGCTCTGTCTCGCTCTCTCGCTCTGGCCTCTCGCTCTGTCGCTCTCTCGCTCTGTCTCCTCTCTCGCTCTGTCTCGCTCTCGCTCTGTCTCGCTCTCTCGCTCTGTCGCTCTCTCGCTCTGTCTCGCTCTCTCGCTCTCTCGCTCTCTCGCTCTCTCGCTCTCGCTCTCTCGCTCTGTCTCGCTCTCTCGCTCTGTCTCGCTCTCTCGCTCTCTCGCTCTGTCTCGCTCTGTCTCGCTCTCTCGCTCTGTCTCGCTCTCTCGCTCTGTCGCGCTCTCTGCTCTGTCTCGCTCTCTCGCTCTGTCTCGCTCTCTCGCTCTGTCTCGCTCTCTCGCTCTCTCGCTCTGTACGCTCTCTCGCTCTGTCTCGCTCTCTCGCTCTGTCTCGCTCTCTCGCTCTGTCTCGCTCTCTCGCTCTCTCGCTCTCTCGCTCTCTCGCTCTGTCTCGCTCTCTCGCTCTGTCTCGCTCTCTCGCTCTGTCTCGCTCTCTCGCTCTCTCGCTCTCTCGCTCTGTCTCGCTCTCTCGCTCTCTCGCTCTGTCTCGCTCTCTCGCTCTGTCTCGCTCTCTCGCTCTGTCTCGCTCTCTCGCTCTGTCTCGCTTGTGCTCTGTCTCGCTCTCTCGTCTGTCTCGCTCTCTCGCTCTGTCTCGCTCTCTCGCTCTCTCGCTCTCTCGCTCTCTCGCTCTCTCGCTCTGTCTCGCTCTGTCTCGCTCTCTCGCTCTCTCGCTCTCTCGCTCTGTCTCGCTCTGTCTCGCTCTCTCGCTCTGTCTCGCTCTCTCGCTCTGTCTCGCTCTCTCGCTCTGTCTCGCTCTCTCGCTCTGTCTCGCTCTCTCGCTCTGTCTCGCTCTCTCGCTCTGTCTCGCTCTCTCGCTCTGTCTCTCTCTGTCTCGCTCTATCGCTCTGTCTCGCTCTCTCGCTCTGTCTCGCTCTCTCGCTCTGTCTCGCCTGTCTCGCTCTGTCTCGCTCTCGCTTGTCTCGCTCTCTCGCTCTGTCTCGCTCTCTCGCTCTCTGCTCTGTCTCGCTCTCTCGCTCTGTCTCGCTCTCTCGCTCTGTCTCGCTCTCTCGCTCTGTCGCTCTCGCTCTGTCTCGCTCTCTCGCTCTCTCGCTCTCTCGCTCTGTCTCGCTCTCGCTCTGTCTCGCTCTCTCGCTCTGTCTCGCTCTTTCTGCTCTGTCTCGCTCTCTCGCTCTGTCTCGCTCTCTCGCTCTGTCTCGCTCTCTCGCTCTCTCGCTCTCTTGCTCTCTCGCTCTGTCTCGCTCTCTCGCTCTGTCTCGCTCTCTCGCTCTGTCTCGCTCTCTCGCTCTGTCTCGCTCTCTCGCTCTGTCTCGCTCTGTCTCGCTCTCTCGCTCTGTCTCGCTCTCTCGCTCTGTCTCGCTCTCTCGCTCTGTCGCTCTATCTCTCGCTCTGTCTCGCTCTCTCGCTCTGTCTCGCTCTCTCGCTCTGTCTCGCGCTCTCTCGCTCTGTCTCGCTCTCTCTCGCTCTGTCTCGCGCTCTCTCGCTCTGTCTCGCGCTCTCTCGCTCTGTCTCGCGCTCTCGCTCTGTCTCGCTCTCTCGCTCTGTCTCGCCTCTCGCTCGTCTCTCGCTCTGTCTCGCTCTCTAGCTCTGTCTCGCTCTCTCGCTCTGTCTCGCTCTCTCGCTCTGTCTCGCTCTCGCTCTGTCTCGCTCTCGCTCTGTCTCGCTCTCGCTCTGTCTCGCTCTCGCTCTGTCTCGCTCTCGCTCTGTCTCGCTCTCGCTCTGTCTCGCTCTCGCTCTGTCTCGCTCTCGCTCTGTCTCGCTCTCGCTCTGTCTCGCTCTCGCTCTGTCTCGCTCCTTCTCTCGCTCTGTCTCGCTCTCTCGCTCTCGCTCTCCGCTCTCTCGCTCTCTCGCTCTGTCTCGCTCTCTCGCTCTGTCTCGCTCTCGCTCTGTCTCGCTCTGTCTCGCTCTCGCTCTGTATCTCTCTCTCTCTCGCTCTGTCTCTCTCTCGCTCTGTCTCTCTCTCTGCTCTGTCTCTCTCTCGCTCTGTCTCTCTCTCTCTCTGTCTCTCTCTCGCTCTGTCTCTCTCTCTCGCTCTGTCTCTCTCTCTCGCTCTGTCTCGCTCTCTCGCTCTGTCTCGCTCTCTCGCTCTGTCTCGCTCTCTCGCTCTGTCTCGCTCTCTCGCTCTGTCTCGCTCTCTCGCTGTCTCTCTCTCGCTCTGTCTCGCTCTCTCGCTCTGTCTCGCTCTCTGCTCTGTCTCGCTCTCTCGCTCTGTCTCGCTCTCTCGCTCTGTCTCGCTCTCTCGCTCTGTCTCGCTCTCTCGCTCTGTCTCGCTCTCTCGCTCTGTCTCGCTCTCTCGCTCTGTCTGTGTCTCTCGCTCTGTCTCGCTCTCGCTCTGTCTCGCTCTCGCTCTGTCTCGCTCTCGCTCTGTCTCGCTCTCGCTCTGTCTCGCTCTCGCTCTGTCTCGCTCTCGCTCTGTCTCGCTCTCGCTCTGTCTCGCTCTCTCGCTCTCGCTCTGTCTCGCTCTCGCTCTGTCTCTCTCTCGCTCTCTCGCTCTGTCTCGCTCTCTCGCTCTCTCGCTCTCTCGCTCTCTCGCTCTCTCGCTCTGTCTCGCTCTCTCGCTCTGTCTCGCTCTCTCGCTCTGTCTCGCTCTGTCTCGCGCTCTCGCTCTGTCTCTCTCTCTCTCGCTCTGTCTCTCTCTCGCTCTGTCTCTCTCTCTCGCTCTGTCTCTCTCTCGCTGTCTCTCTCTCTCGCTCTGTCTCTCTCTCGCTCTCTCGCTCTCTCGCTGTCTCGCTCTCTCGCTCTGTCTCGCTCTCTCGCTCTGTCTCGCTCTCTCGCTCTGTCTCGCTCTCTCGCTCTGTCTCCGTCTCTCGCTCTGTCTCCGTCTCTCGCTCTGTCTCGCTCTCTCGCTCTGTCTCCGTCTCTCGCTCTGTCTCCGTCTCTCGCTCTGTCTCGCTCTCTCGCTCTGTCTCGCTCTCTCGCTCTGTCTCGCTCTTTCTGCTCTGTCTCGCTCTCGCTCTGTCTCGCTCTCTCGCTCTGTCTCGCTCTCTTGCTCTCTCGCTCTGTCTCGCTCTCTCGCTCTGTCTCGCTCTCTCCTCTGTCTCGCTCTCTCGCTCTGTCTCGCTCTCTCGCTCTGTCTCGCTCTCTCGCTCTGTCTCGCTCTCTCGCTCTGTCTCGCTCTGTCTCGCTCTCGCTCTGTCTCGCTCTCTCGCTCTGTCTCGCTCTCTCGCTCTGTCTCGCTCTCTCGCTCTGTCTCGCTCTCTCGCTCTGTCTCGCTCTCTCGCTCTGTCTCGCTCTCTCGCTCTGTCTCGCTCTCTCGCTCTGTCTCGCTCTCTCGCTCTGTCGCGCTCTCTCGCTCTGTCTCGCTCTCTCGCTCTGTCGCGCTCTCTCGCTCTGTCTCGCTCTCTCGCTCTGTCGCTCTCTCGCTCTGTCTCGCTCTGTCTCGCTCTCTCGCTCTGTCTCGCTCTCTCGCTCTGTCTCGCTCTGTCTCGCTCTCGCTCTGTCGCTCTCTCGCTCTGTCTCGCTCTCTCGCTGTCGCTCTCTCGCTCTG